>NC_060173.1:116991606-116999106 GCF_021184085.1 Oncorhynchus gorbuscha | reverse complement strand
GTCTTTGTACTGTCTGTTCTTTGGGAAACTACGTCTCAATACCATTCATTCTAATTGGTTCTATTCCCGATCTACTGTGTGTAACTATACTGCGTCTTTGTACTGTCTGTTCTTTGGGAAACTACGTCTCAATACCATTCATTCTAATTGGTTCTATTCCTGATCTACTGTGTGTAACTATACTGCGTCTTTGTACTGTCTGTTCTTTGGGAAACTACGTCTCAATACCATTCATTCTAATTGGTTCTATTCCCGATCTACTGTGTGTAACTATACTGCGTCTTTGTACTGTCTGTTCTTTGGGAAACTACGTCTCAATACCATTCATTCTAATTGGTTCTATTCCTGATCTACTGTGTGTAACTATACTGCGTCTTTGTACTGTCTGTTCTTTGGGAAACTACGTCTCAATACCATTCATTCTAATTGGTTCTATTCCTGATCTACTGTGTGTAACTATATTGCGTCTTTATACTGTCTGTTCTTTGGGAAACTACGTCTCAATACCATTCATTCTAATTGGTTCTATTCCTGATCTACTGTGTGTAACTATACTGCGTCTTTGTACTGTCTGTTCTTTGGGAAACTACGTCTCAATACCATTCATTCTAATTGGTTCTATTCCTGATCTACTGTGTGTAACTATACTGCGTCTTTATACTGTCTGTTCTTTGGGAAACTACGTCTCAATACCATTCATTCTAATTGGTTCTATTCCTGATCTACTGTGTGTAACTATACTGCGTCTTTATACTGTCTGTTCTTTGGGAAACTACGTCTCAATACCATTCATTCTGGAAAATTGGTTCTATTCCCGATCTATTTGTGTGTAACTATACTGCGTCTTTGTACTGTCTGTTCTTTGGGAAATTCTCAATACCATTCATTCTAATTGGTTCTATTCCTGATCTACTGTGTGTAACTATATGCGTCTTTGTTGTCTGTTCTTTGGGACGTCTCAATACCATTCAATTGGTTCTATTCCTGATCTACTGTGTGTAACTAACGTCTTTATACTGTCTGTTCTTTGGGAAACTACGTCTCAATACCATTCATTCTAATTGGTTCTATTCCTGATCTACTGTGTGTAACTATATTGCGTCTTTATACTGTCTGTTCTTTGGGAAACTACGTCTCAATACCATTCATTCTAATTGGTTCTATTCCTGATCTACTGTGTGTAACTATACTGCGTCTTTGTACTGTCTGTTCTTTGGGAAACTACGTCTCAATACCATTCATTCTAATTGGTTCTATTCCTGATCTACTGTGTGTAACTATACTGCGTCTTTATACTGTCTGTTCTTTGGGAAACTACGTCTCAATACCATTCATTCATTGGTTCTATTCCTGATCTAGTAACTATATGCGTCTTTGTACTGTCTGTTCTTTGGGAAACTATCTCAATACCATTCATTCTAATTGGTTCTATTCCTGATCTATAACTATACTGCGTCTTTGTACTGTCTGTTCTTTGGGAAATACGTCTCAATACCATTCATTCTAATTGGTTCTATTCCTGATCTACTGTGTGTAACTATGTGCGTCTTTATACTGTCTGTTCTTTGGGAAACTACGTCTCAATACCATTCATTCTAATGGTTCTATTCCTGATCTACTGTGTGTAACTATACTGCGTCTTTGATGTCTGTTCTTTGGGAAATAGTCTCAATACCATTCATTCTATGGTGACTGTGTGTAATAACGTCTTTATACTGTCTGATGGAAATAGTCTCAATACCATTCATTCTAATTGGTTCTATTCCTGATCTACAGTGTGTAACTATACTGCGTCTTTATATGTCTGTTCTTTGGGAAATAGATAATTCACTATGTGATGGTATAGATAACTGCGTCTATGTCTGTTCTTTGGAAATAGTCTCAATACCATTCACTAATTGGTTCTATTCCTGATGTGTAACTATACTGCGTCTTTATACTGTCTGTTCTTTGGGAAACTACGTCTCAATACCATTCTATGGAAAATAACTGATTTGCATTATGTGTTATTAGCGTTCATTCTATAAGTAAACACAGAATGTTTTTCTTCTGAGGAAGTTGTTGACCTGTAACCATGTGATGGTCACTATTTAGCATAACACACGGAACAGAGAGAACAAAATGAATGATGGTTCTAGTACAAAAGCTCAGCTGCAGTAATATAATATCTAATATCCTGTAACCAGATAACACTATGTGATGGTATAGATAACACTATGTGATGGTATAGATAACACTATGTGATGGAATAGATAACACTATGTGATGGTATAGATAACACTATGTGATGGAATAGATAACACTATGTGATGGAATAGATAACACTATGTGATGGTATAGATAACACTATGTGATGGTATAGATAACACTATGTGATGGTATAGATAACACTATGTGATGGTATAGATAACACTATGTGATGGAATAGATAACACTATGTGATGGAATAGATAACACTATGTGATGGTATAGATAACACTATGTGATGGTATAGATAACACTATGTGATGGTATAGATAACACTATGTGATGGTATAGATAACACTATGTGATGGTATAGATAACACTATGTGATGGTATAGATAACACTATGTGATGGTATAGATAACACTATGTGATGGAATAGATAACACTATGTGATGGTATAGTCAGTATTGTGTTTGGCTCTTTTCCCCCCAGCCCTCTCTGATCCGTAACAAGGCTGGTGTTCAGTTTTTTTTCTTCCTCAATCAGATAAAGCCCGTCCTCGGACCCCTGCTGAGTAGATTTGAATAGGCAGCGTGCTCCGCAGCCCTCGCTGGTGGTGGAACACTGATCAAGGAACTCCCCCTATGTTTGTCCCCTCCCTCTGTCTCCCTCTGACTCCCCCTGACTCCCCTGACTCTCCCTGTTTCCCCCCTGCCTCTCCGTCTCGTCCTGTCTCCCCCCTGCCTCTCCCTGTCTCCCCCCTGCCTCCCCGTCTTGTCCTGTCTCCCCCTGCCTCTCCCAGTCACCCCCTGCCTCCCCCAGTCTCTCCCTGCCTCCCCGTCTCGTCCTGTTCCTCCCCTGCCTCTCCCTGTCTCGTCCTGTCTCTCCCTGCCTCTCCCTGTCTCCCCCTGTCTCTCCCTGTCTCCCCCTGCTTCCCCCAGTCTCCCCCTGCCTCCCCGTCTCGTCCTGTCTCCCCCTGCCTCCCCCAGTCTCCCCCTGCCTCCCCCCTGTCTCCCCTGCCTCTCCAAGTCTCCCCCCTGCCTCCCCGTCTCGTCCTGTTCCTCCCCTGCCTCTCCCAGTCACCCCCTGCCTCCCCCAGTCTCCCCCTGCCTCCCCATCTCGTCCTGTCTCCCCTGCCTCTCCCAGTCTCCCCCCTGCCTCCCCGTGTCGTCCTGTTCCTCCCCTGCCTCCCCCAGTCTCCCCCTGCCTCCCCGTCTCGTCCTGTCTCCCCCTGCCTCCCCGTCTCGTCCTGTCTCCCCCTGCCTCCCCGTCTCGTCCTGTCTCCCCCTGCCTCCCCGTCTCGTCCTGTTCCTCCCCTGCCTCCCCGTCTCGTTCCTGTCCTCCCCTGCCTCCCCGTCTCGTCCTGTCTCCCCCTGCCTCCCCATCTCGTCCTGTCTCCCCCTGCCTCCCCACCTCGTCCTGTTCCCCCCTGCCTCCCCGTCTCATCCTGTTCCTCCCCCTGCCTCCCCGTCTCGTCCTGTTCCTCCCCCTGCCTCCCCGTCTCGTCCTATCTCCCCCTGCCTCCCCACCTCGTCCTGTTCCTCCCCTGCCTCCCCGTCTCGTCCTGTCTCCCCCTGCCTCTCCCCTCCCTCTGCCTCCCCAGTTCCTCCCCCTGCCTCCCCGTCTCGTCCTGTCTCCCCCTGGCTCTCCCTGTCTCCCCCTGCCTCCCCCAGTCTCCCCCTGCCTCTCCCTGTTCTCCCCTGCCTCCCCTGTCTCCCTCTGCCTCCCCTGTCTCCCTCCCTCTGCCTCCCCGTCTCGTCCTGTCTCCCCCCTGCCTCCCCGTCTCGTCCTGTCTCCCCCCTGCCTCCCCGTCTCGTCCTGTTCCTCCCCTGCCTCTCCCTAGAGACCCAACACACAGCAGGAGATAACACGCCTCCTTGTAGGAGGAGTGAGAGACTCCAACACACAGCAGGAGATAACACGCCTCCTTGTAGGAGGAGTTAGAGACCCAACACACAGCAGGAGATAACACGCCTCCTTGTAGGAGGAGTTAGAGACTCCAACACACAGCAGGAGATAACACGCCTCCTTGTAGGAGGAGTTAGAGACCCAACACACAGCAGGAGATAACACGCCTCCTTGTAGGAGGAGTTAGAGACCCAACACACACCAGGAGATAACACGCCTCCTTGTAGGAGGAGTTAGAGACCCAACACACACCAGGAGATAACACGCCTCCTTGTAGGAGGAGTTAGAGACAACACACACGCCAGGAGATAACACGCCTCCTTGTAGGAGGAGTTAGAGACCCAACACGCGGCAGGAGATAGAGAGGGGAGGGTCGGCTGTTGATACACCGAAACAAATCTGAAAAGTGAATAATCATGGACAGAAAGATCTGGAATTCCTGTCCATCTGTCTGTCTGTCTGTCTATCTGTCTGTGGCTAATTGTCTTTCCTTGAATCTCTCAACCACACATTGCAGTCAACCACACATCCCAGTCAACCACACATTGCAGTCAACCACACATCCCAGTCAACCACACATTGCAGTCAACCACACAACCCAGTCAACTACACATTCCAGTCAACCACACAATCCAGTCAACCACACATTCCAGTCAAACACCCAGTCAACCACACAGTCAACCACACAGTCAACCACACCTCCCAGTCAACCACACATCCCAGTCAACCACACCATTTAGTCAACCACACCATCCAGTCAACCACACCATCCAGTCAACCACACCATTTAGTCAACCACACCATTTAGTCAACCACACTATTTAGTCAACTACACCATCCAGTCAACCACACCATCCAGTCAACCACACCATCCAGTCAACCACACCATTTAGTCAACCACACCATTTAGTTAACCACACTATTTAGTCAACCACACCATTTAGTCAACCACACTATTTAGTCAACCACACCACCCAGTCAACCACACCATCCAGTCAACCACACCATCCAGTCAACCACACTATTTAGTCAACCACACCATTTAGTTAACCACACTATTTAGTCAACCACACCATCCAGTCAACCACACCATTTAGTCAACCACACCATTTAGTTAACCACACTATTTAGTCAACCACACCATTTAGTCAACCACACTATTTAGTCAACCACACCACCCAGTCAACCACACCATCCAGTCAACCACACCATCCAGTCAACCACACTATTTAGTCAACCACACCATTTAGTTAACCACACTATTTAGTCAACCACACCATTTAGTCAACCACACTATTTAGTCAACTACACTATCCAGTCAACCACACCACCCAGTCAACCACACCATCCAGTCAACCACACTATTTAGTCAACCACACCATCCAGTCAACCACACCACCCAGTCAACCACACCACCCAGTCAACCACACCATCCAGTCAACCACACTATTTAGTCAACCACACCATCCAGTCAACCACACCACCCAGTCAACCACACCATCCAGTCAACCACACCACCCAGTCAACCACACCATCCAGTCAACCACACCATCCAGTCAACCACACCATCCAGTCAACCACACCACCCAGTCAACCACACCATCCAGTCAACCACACCATCCAGTCAACCACACCATCCAGTCAACCACACCATCCAGTCAACCACACCATCCAGTCAACCACACCATCCAGTCAACCACACCACCCAGTCAACCACACCATCCAGTCAACCACACCATTTAGTCAACCACACCATCCAGTCAACCACACCATCCAGTCAACCACACCATTTAGTCAACCACACTATTTAGTCAACCACACCATCCAGTCAACCACACCACCCAGTCAACCACACCATCCAGTCAACCACACCATTTAGTCAACCACACCATTTAGTCAACCACACCATCCAGTCAACCACACCATTTAGTCAACCACACCATTTAGTCAACCACACCATTTAGTCAACCACACCATTTAGTCAACCACACCATTTAGTCAACCACACCATTTAGTCAACCACACCATCCAGTCAACCACACCATTTAGTCAACCACACCATTTAGTCAACCACACCATTTAGTCAACCACACCATCCAGTCAACCACACCATTTAGTCAACCACACCATTTAGTCAACCACACCATTTAGTCAACCACACCATTTAGTCAACCACACCATTTAGTCAACCACACCATCCAGTCAACCACACCATCCAGTCAACCACACCATCCAGTCAACCACACTATTTAGTCAACCACACCATTTAGTTAACCACACTATTTAGTCAACCACACCATCCAGTCAACCACACCATTTAGTCAACCACACCATTTAGTTAACCACACTATTTAGTCAACCACACCATTTAGTCAACCACACTATTTAGTCAACCACACCACCCAGTCAACCACACCATCCAGTCAACCACACCATCCAGTCAACCACACTATTTAGTCAACCACACCATTTAGTTAACCACACTATTTAGTCAACCACACCATTTAGTCAACCACACTATTTAGTCAACTACACTATCCAGTCAACCACACCACCCAGTCAACCACACCATCCAGTCAACCACACTATTTAGTCAACCACACCATCCAGTCAACCACACCACCCAGTCAACCACACCACCCAGTCAACCACACCACCAGTCAACCACACTATTTAGTCAACCACACCATCCAGTCAACCACACCACCCAGTCAACCACACCATCCAGTCAACCACACCACCCAGTCAACCACACCATCCAGTCAACCACACCATCCAGTCAACCACACCATCCAGTCAACCACACCACCCAGTCAACCACACCATCCAGTCAACCACACCATCCAGTCAACCACACCATCCAGTCAACCACACCATCCAGTCAACCACACCATCCAGTCAACCACACCATCCAGTCAACCACACCACCCAGTCAACCACACCATTTAGTCACCACAGTCAACCACACCATCCAGTCAACCACACCAGTCAACCACACTATTTAGTCAACTACACTATCCAGTCAACCACACCACCCAGTCAACCACACCATCCAGTCAACCACACTATTTAGTCAACCACACCATCCAGTCAACCACACCACCCAGTCAACCACACCACCCAGTCAACCACACCATCCAGTCAACCACACTATTTAGTCAACCACACCATCCAGTCAACCACACCACCCAGTCAACCACACCATCCAGTCAACCACACCACCCAGTCAACCACACCATCCAGTCAACCACACCATCCAGTCAACCACACCATCCAGTCAACCACACCACCCAGTCAACCACACCATCCAGTCAACCACACCATCCAGTCAACCACACCATCCAGTCAACCACACCATCCAGTCAACCACACCATCCAGTCAACCACACCATCCAGTCAACCCAC
>NC_060173.1:116979106-116986606 GCF_021184085.1 Oncorhynchus gorbuscha | reverse complement strand
ACAACAGACCCACTGTCATGACAACACTGATAACTAGATAACAACAGACCCACTGTCATGACAACACTGATAACTAGATAACAACAGACCCACTGTCATGACAACACTGATAACTAGATAACAACAGACCCACTGTCATGACAACACTGATAACTAGATAAGACCACCGTCTATTGGCTCTGTGTGTGTGTGTGTGTGTTTGCGTGTGTGTGTGAGTGTGTGTGTGTGTGTGTGTGTGTGTGTGTGTTTGAGTGTGTGTGTGAGTGTGTTTGAGTGTGTGTGTGAGTGTGTGTGTGAGTGTGTGTGTGTGTGTGTGTTTGAGTGTGTGTGTGAGTGTGTTTGAGTGTGTGTGTGAGTGTGTGTGTGAGTGTGTGTGTGAGTGTGTTTGAGTGTGTGTGTGAGTGTGAGTGTGTGTGTGAGTGTGAGTGTGAGTGTGAGTGTGAGTGTGAGTGTGTGTGTGAGTGTGTTTGAGTGTGTGTGTGAGTGTGGGTGTGTTTGAGTGTGTGTGTTTGTGTGAGTGTGAGTGTGAGTGTGTGTGTGAGTGTGTTTGAGTGTGTGTGTGAGTGTGTGTGTGAGTGTGAGTGTGGGTGTGTGTGTGTGAGTGTGTGTTTGAGTGTGTTTGTGAGTGTGTGTGTGAGTGTGAGTGTGTGTGAGTGTGTGTGTGTGTTTGTTTGAGTGTGTGTGTGTGTGAGTGTGAGTGTGTGTGTTTGAGTGTGTTTGTGAGTGTGTTTGAGTGTGTGTGTGAGTGTGTGTGTGAGTGTGTGTGTGAGTGTGTGTGAGTGTGAGTGTGAGTGTGAGTGTGTGAGTGTGTGTGTGTGTGTGTGAGTGTGAGTGTGTGTGTGTGAGTGTGTTTGTGAGTGTGAGTGTGTGTGTGTGTGTTTGTTTGAGTGTGTGTGTGTGTGTGTGTGTGTGTGTGTGTGTGTGTGTGTGTGTGTGTGTGTGTGTGTGTGTGTGTGTGTGTGTGTGTGTGTGTGTGTGTGTGTGTGTGAGTGTGTGTGTGTGTGAGTGTGTGTGTGTGAGTGTGTGTGTGTTTCCTCCATGCGTAGGTGCGTTTTTGCCCTTAGCTGCTCTTCCCGGCCTGACACGGCATGTTTGATCAACGCAAACACAAGAGCCATCCATACCTGGCCTTTAAAGCGTCGGCACACAGCCCACCATCACCCTTTTCACCACCAGTCTTGTTCTGCCTGTTTGTTCACCACTCTGCAAACATCCCTTTAACCTTGGTAGACCCTGGGAAGCCTCCAGACCGGAGCTGCTACTACTACTACCACTGCTGTGGACACAACACTCCCCCCTCCCCCCCACACACACACACACACACAAAAACTAGCAAACAGACCCCCCTCTGGTAAAACTAGCAAACAGACCGCCCCCCCTCCCCTCTGGTAAAACTAGCAAACAGACCCCTCCTCCCCTCTGGTAAAACTAGCAAACAGACCGCCCCCCTCCCCTCTGGTAAAACTAGCAAACAGACCCCCTCCCCTCTGGTAAAACTAGCAAACAGACCCCCCTCCCCTCTGGTAAAACTAGCAAACAGACCCCCTCCCCTCTGGTAAAACTAGCAAACAGACCCCTCCTCCCCTCTGGTAAAACTAGCAAACAGACCCCTCCTCCCCTCTGGTAAAACTAGCAAACAGACCGCCCCCTCCCCTCTGGTAAAACTAGCAAACAGACCCCCTCCCCTCTGGTAAAACTAGCAAACAGACCCCTCCTCCCCCTCCCCTCTGGTAAAACTAGCAAACAGACCCCTCCTCCCCCTCCCCTCTGGTAAAACTAGCAAACAGACCCCTCCTCCCCCTTACCCTCTGGTAAAACTAGCAAACAGACTCCTCCTCCCCCTTACCCTCTGGTAAAACTAGCAAACAGACCCCTCCTCCCCTTACCCTCTGGTAAAACTAGCAAACAGACCCCTCCTCCCCCTTACCCTCTGGTAAAACTAGCAAACAGACCCCTCCTCCCCCCTTACCCTCTGGTAAAACTAGCAAACAGACCCCTCCTCCCCCCTCCCCCTTACCCTCTGGTAAAACTAGCAAACAGACTCCTCCTCCCCCTTACCCTCTGGTAAAACTAGCAAACAGACCCCTCCTCCCCCTTACCCTCTGGTAAAACTAGCAAACAGACCCCTCCTCCCCCTTACCCTCTGGTAAAACTAGCAAACAGACCCCTCCTCCCCCTTACCCTCTGGTAAAACTAGCAAACAGACCCCTCCTCCCCCTCCCCCTTACCCTCTGGTAAAACTAGCAAACAGACCCCTCCTCCCCTTACCCTCTGGTAAAACTAGCAAACAGACCCCTCCTCCCCTTACCCTCTGGTAAAACTAGCAAACAGACCCCTCCTCCCCCTTACCCTCTGGTAAAACTAGCAAACAGACCCCTCCTCCCCTTACCCTCTGGTAAAACTAGCAAACAGACCCCTCCTCCCCTTACCCTCTGGTAAAACTAGCAAACAGACCCCTCCTCCCCCTCCCCCTTACCCTCTGGTAAAACTAGCAAACAGACCGCCATCCCCTCCCCCTCTCCCCCTCCCCTCCCCCCTCTCCCCCTCCCCTCCCCCTCCCCCTCTCCCCCTCTCCTCCCCCTCCCCTCCCCCTCCCCTCCCCCTCCCCCTTACCCTCTGGTAAAACTAGCAAACAGACCCCCATCCCCTCCCCCTCTCCCCCTCCCCTCCCCCTCTCCCCCTCCCTTCCCCCTCCCCTCTCCCCCTCTCCTCCCCCTCCCCTCCCCCTCCCCCTCTCCCCCTCCCCTCCCCCTCTCCCCCTTTTTCTTTCTGTTAGGCAGCGCAGCATAACGCAGCCATTAAACGGGTATTTGACGTAGCGGTGGACGGACGGCTGTGTGAATGGAAGGGCCTCGGAACACTACAAACACCCCGGGTGACCAGATGAACCAACCAGAGGAGGAGGTTCGTCCTCTGAATAGAAGCCACTTTATTTAGCTGGGGAATACTGATCCAAGTTACCATGGCGATGTGGATGTTGACGTGTGTGTGTGTGTGTGTGTGTGTGTGGGTTGAAGAAGTGTGCGGATGTGTGTGTGTGTGGGTTGAAGAAGTGTGCCCAAGTGAAACCCAAAACATAGAAATCAAGAACATAGAAAGCCCACCCAAATCACACCCCGACCAACCCAAATAGAGACATAAAAAGGCTCTCTAAGATCATGGCGTGACAGTACCCCCCCCCCCCCCTGAAAGGTGCAGACTCCAGCCGCAAATCCTGAACCTAAAGGGGAGGGTCCGGGTGTGCTTCATCTCTGGTGCGGGACGTAGACCCCCCTCCGCCTCTGGCTCCCCCCCCCCACTTTGGTGGCGCCTCCTGACTGGGGACCCTCATCGCTGGGGGCTCCTGACTGGGGACCCTCATCGCTGGGGGCTCCTGACTGGGGACCCTCGTCGCTGGGGGCTCCTGACTGGGGACCCTCATCGCTGGGGGCTCCTGACTGGGGACCCTCATCGCTGGGGGCTCCTGACTGGGGACCCTCATCGCTGGGGGCTCCTGACTGGGGACCCTCATCGCTGGGGGCTCCTGACTGGGGACCCTCATCGCTGGGGGCTCCTGACTGGGGACCCTCGTCGCTGGGGGCTTGGGGCCGGATCATCACTGCAGGCTTTGTTCATGCAGCAGGACTCACCAGGCTGGAGAGACACACAGGAGATCTAGGGCGTAGAGCTGGCATCACCCTAGCCCGGCCGATGCACGGCGCTGGGATATTGCGCACTGGGCTGTGAACGAGCACTGGAGACATGATGTCCATGATGTCATGGGAAATACAGGGTTTCTGGTTGGTGGTATGTCATCATCAACATCCAGTGTCTTTGGTCGGTGTGACGACCCTCCCACTCTGTCTGCCGTATTCTCTCTATGTTCTTGTTTCCTTATTAGGATGCCGGTGGGCGGAGTTGAGAGGGTCGTCAGCTGCATGGGAAACACCTGGGCCAGGTGTCTCCCAGGATAAATGGACCTCTTCCACATTCATGGGAGAGACTCTCTCCATGCAGACACACTTGGGTCAGGTGTGTCCCAGGATAAATAGACCTCTTCCACATTCATGGAGGAGACTCTCTCCATGCAGACACACTTGGGTCAGGTGTGTCCCAGGATAAATAGACCTCTTCCACATTCATGGAAGAGACTCTCTCCATGCAGACACACTTGGGTCAGGTGTGTCCCAGGATAAATAGACCTCTTCCACATTCATGGAGGAGACTCTCTCCATGCAGACACACTTGGGTCAGGTGTGTCCCAGGATAAATAGACCTCTTCCACATTCATGGAGGAGACTCTCTCCATGCAGACACACTTGGGTCAGGTGTGTCCCAGGATAAATAGACCTCTTCCACATTCATGGAGGAGACTCTCTCCATGCAGACACACTTGGGTCAGGTGTGTCCCAGGATAAATAGACCTCTTCCACATTCATGGAGGAGACTCTCTCCATGCAGACACCTGTTGTAGATTGTGTTGTGGTTCTTGGTGGCCTTTTGTTTGTTTGCTTTGGCACCTTTCATCACCCTGCATTATCACATTCATGCAAAACACTCACTTACACTACTGATTACTGATTACACACACCATTGGATATTTTCCTTAGTTGCTTTAGTTAATAAATACATATTTTGTTACGCCTTGTCTCCACGTTGTCTCCCTTTGTTACGGGCTTTGAGCCGGTTCGTGACAGTCGGTGGTATCTCTTCAACCACCAGGGTTTCTGGTTGGTGGTATCTCATCAACATCCAGGGTTTCTGGTTGGTGGTATCTCATCAACATCCAGGGTTTCTGGTTGGTGGTATCTCATCAACATCCAGGGTTTCTGGTTGGTGGTATCTCATCAACATCCAGGGTTTCTGGTTGGTGGTATCTCTTCAACATCCAGGGTTTCTGGTTGGTGGTATCTCATCAACATCCAGGGTTTTTGGTTGAGGTATGTCATCAACATCCAGGGTTTCTGGTTGGTGGTATCTCTTCAACATCCAGGGTTTCTGGTTGGTGGTATCTCATCAACATCCAGGGTTTTTGGTTGAGGTATCTCATCAACATCATCAACACATCTCCTAATGAAACCTGTGACTAATGATTTACAGTACCAGTCAATAGTTTAGACACAACTACTCATTCCAGGGATGTTCTTTATTTTCACTGTTTTGTACATGGTACAAAAATAGTGAAGACATCAACACTGTGAAATAACACATATGGAATCATGTAGTAACCAGAAAAGTGTTAAAACAAATTACAATATATGATATGTTTGAGATTCTTCAAAGTAGCCACCCTTTTGCACACTCTTGGCATTCTCTCAACCCGCTTCACCTGGAATGCTTTTCCAACAGTCTTGAAAGAGTTCCCACATATGCATTTTTTTTAAATTCTACAATGTAGAAAATAGTAAAAATAAAGAAAAAACCCTCGAATGAGTAGACTGGTTCTGTATATTCCTCAATGTTGACAGATGAGTCCTGGGTGGATGAATCTTTGAACATATTCCAATCATTATTCTCAAAACAGTCCTGCAGCATTAAGTCTTCCTGCCCAGCGCCTCACTATTCTCTGTGTTGGTGAGATGAGTTGCTGCTTGGCGGCGAGGTGTAGGGACAGAGAGACGTGATTTGACTACGTGGGGGATGTTTGTATATACATGGTCAAGCATGTTTTTTTTTGTTGTGGGGCAGGATACATGTTGGTGATATGTGTTCCAAAACGTGCTTGGTTAAAGTCACCCATGACAATAAAGACTCCTTCCTGGTGAGAGGATTCTTGCTAATGATCAGTGACAATAACACGCGTGAATTCCCTTAGTGAGATCAGCATTTCAGAATCAGAAACTCGGTCAGGTGAAGAGATGTGCAACATTTTTTTTTAACTTCGGTTCACCAACAATTGTTGATGAGGAAACATACATCTCGCCTTACTTTTGGGTGGCAGCGTAGCCTAGTGGTTAGAGCGTTGGACTATTAACAAAAAGGTTGGAAGATCAAATCCCCCGAGCTGACAAGGTGCAAATCTGTCGTTCTGCCCACCTGATCAAGGAAGCTAACCTACTGTTCCAAGGCCGTCATTGAAAATAAGAATTTGTTCTTTTTTTACATAAGTTGAATGTGCTGATAACAAAATCACACAAACATTATCAATGGAAATCAAATGTATCAACCCATGGAGGTCTGGATTTGGAGTTTTCAAAATTATAGTGGAAAACCACACTACAGGCTGATCCAACTTTGATGTAATGTCCTTAAAACAAGTCAAAATGAGGCTCAGTAGTGTGTGTGGCCTCCACGTGCCTGTATGACCTCCCTATAACGCCTGGGCATGCTCCTGATGAGGTGGCGGATGGTCCCCTGAGGGATCTCCTCCCAGACCTGGACAAAAGCATCCTCCAACTCCTGGTTGGTGGATGGAGCGAGACATGATGTCCCAGATGTGCTCAATTGAATTCAGGTCTTGGGTGGAAAAAATATGGAAAAAAGCCATCTGGTGGAATAGTAGAAGCCATTGTATCATAAGACATGTCTCTGTATAAATAAAGATACAGCATGTCCCTCTGAAGCTTTGCTCTGAGTTCACAACATTTATATTTCAGTGACTGGACATCAGGATACTAGGAAGAGGAGGCTGTGTTTTCAGCCTAGCTTGGAGCCACCCCTCTCCTTCCTCTTCTTCTTTTGCAAGGCGTTGCCTTCGTTCATCTTGGTCAGCAGCAACAGGTAAATCCGCTGAGGGGAACAAAGGACATTATTCCAGATCTGGGAGGCTGAGAGGTGTGTTTCTTCAGAGACCTGCTCCCTGTCTGTTTCATTACAGTGCGTTTCTTCATGGAGACCTGCTCCCTGTCTGTTTCATTACAGTGTGTTTCTTCATGGAGACCTGCTCCCTGTCTGTTTCATTACAGTGTGTTTCTTCATGGAGACCTGCTCCCTGTCTGTTTCATTACAGTGTGTTTCTTCATGGAGACCTGCTCCCTGTCTGTTTCATTACAGTGTGTTTCTTCATGGAGACCTGCTCCCTGTCTGTTTCATTACAGTGTGTTTCTTCATGGAGACCTGCTCCCTGTCTGTTTCATTACAGTGTGTTTCTTCATGGAGACCTGCTCCCTGTCTGTTTCATTACAGTGTGTTTCTTCATGGAGACCTGCTCCCTGTCTGTTTCATTACAGTGTGTTTCTTCATGGAGACCTGCTCCCTGTCTGTTTCATTACAGTGTGTTTCTTCATGGAGACCTGCTGGAACCTGTCTGTTTCATTACAGTGTGTTTCTTCATGGAGACCTGCTCCCTGTCTGTTTCATTACAGTGTGTTTCTTCATGGAGACCTGCTCCCTGTCTGTTTCATTACAGTGTGTTTCTTCATGGAGACCTGCTCCCTGTCTGTTTCATTACAGTGTGTTTCTTCATGGAGACCTGCTCCCTGTCTGTTTCATTACAGTGTGTTTCTTCGTTGGAGACCTGTAACGTAGAGCTGTGTAACGTAGAGCTGTTGAACGTTTAGCTGTGGAACTTAGAGCTGTGTA
>NC_060173.1:116949106-116971606 GCF_021184085.1 Oncorhynchus gorbuscha | reverse complement strand
AGGGAGAGGGAGAGAGAGAGAGAGAGAGAGAGAGAGAGAGAGAGAGAGAGAGAGAGAGAGAGAGAGAGAGAGAGAGAGAGAGAGAGAGAGAGAGAGAGAGAGAGAGAGGAGAGAGAGGCAGGAGAGAGAGAGGGAGAATCAGGGAGAGAGGGAGTGTCAGGGAGAGAGACAGGGAGAGAGAGATAAAGACAGAGAGAGAGAGGCAGGGAGAGAGAAAGAGGCTGGGAAAGGGAGAGGCAGGGAGAGAGAGAGAGGCAGGGAGAGGGAGAGAGAGGGAGAATCAGGGAGAGAGTGGGAGAGTCAGGGAGAGAGAGGGAGAGAGAGAAAAAGACAGAGAGAGAGAGAGGCAGGGAGAGAGAAAGAGGCTGGGAGAGAGAGAGGCAGGGAGAGAGAGAGAGGCCGGGAGAGAGAGAGGAAGGGAGAGAAACAGGAAGAGAGAGAAAAAGACAGAGAGAGAGAGTGGCAGGGAGAGAGAAAGGGGGAGATAAAGAAAGAGGCCGGGTGGGGGGAGAGAGTTAGGCAGGGAGAGAGAGAGAGAGAGAGAGAGAGAGAGAGAGAGAGAGAGAGAGAGAGAGAGAGAGAGAGAGAGAGAGAGAGAGAGAGAGAGAGAGAGAGAGAGAGAGAGAGAGAGAGAGGCAGGGAGAGAGAGAGAGAGAGAGGCATGGGGAGAGAGAGAGAAATAGGCCCGGTGGGAGAGAGAGAGAGAGAGAGAGAGAGAGAGAGAGAGAGAGAGAGAGAGGCAGGGAGGGAGAGAGGCAGGGAGGGAGAGAGGCAGGGAGGGAGAGTAAGGGAAAGGGAGATAAACTACTTTGACTCATCACATACCCTGCTATTCTGTTACTGTTTATTATCTATGCTTTTGCCTATTCACTTTATCCACACATACCCTGTGTATATAACCTAGTTATCATTACTCAGTACTGGTACCCTGTGTATATAACCTAGTTATCATTACTCAGTACTGGTACCCTGTGTATATAACCTAGTTATCATTACTCAGTACTGGTACCCTGTGTATATAACCTAGTTATCATTACTCAGTACTGGTACCCTGTGTATATAACCTAGTTATCATTACTCAGTACTGGTACCCTGTGTATATAACCTAGTTATCATTACTCAGTACTGGTACCCTGTGTATATAACCTAGTTATCATTACTCAGTACTGGTACCCTGTGTATATAACCTAGTTATCATTACTCAGTACTGGTACCCTGTGTATATAACCTAGTTATCATTACTCAGTACTGGTACCCTGTGTATATAACCTAGTTATCATTACTCAGTACTGGTACCCGGTGTATATAACCTAGTTATCATTACTCAGTACTGGTACCCCGTGTATATAACCTAGTTATCATTACTCAGTACTGGTACCCTGTGTATATAACCTAGTTATCATTACTCAGTACTGGTACCCCGTGTATATAACCTAGTTATCATTACTCAGTACTGGTACCCTGTGTATATAACCTAGTTATCATTACTCAGTACTGGCACCCTGTGTATATAACCTAGTTATCATTACTCAGTACTGGTACCCTGTGTATATAACCTAGTTATCATTACTCAGTACTGGTACCCTGTGTATATAACCTAGTTATCATTACTCAGTACTGGTACCCTGTGTATATAACCTAGTTATCATTACTCAGTACTGGTACCCTGTGTATATAACCTAGTTATCATTACTCAGTAATGGTACCCTGTGTATATAACCTAGTTATCATTACTCAGTACTGGTACCCTGTGTATATAACCTAGTTAACATTACTCAGTAATGGTACCCTGTGTATAAAACCTAGTTATCATTACTCAGTACTGGTACCCTGTGTATATAACCTAGTTAGATATTTATTCCTCTTTTTACTATTGCTATTGTATTTTTCTCTCTACATTGTTGTGAAGAGCCCCTATGTATATAACCATTTCACTGTCAGTCTACACCTGTTGTTTACCAAGCATGTGACAATAACATGTGACTTGATTTGGGAGAGATTCTTATGCCCCCACCTCTCCTCTCTAAGACGGTGACAGATGTGGGTCATTACCAGCCCAGTGACCCCTTACCTCTACTATCGCCTGGCGTGGAAGGGGAGACAGGGAAGCGGGTTGAAGCTGGGGTGGGAGTGGTATTCCTGGCTGCCCAGCGGAGCGTCTCGGACACAGTGATAATGGGTCCTGGTGGACCAGCTCTGAAGAGCGCAGGGGGCCGTGGGTTGAGAGCTCACAGTGGAACCAGCTTGTCCAGACAGGTCATGGGCCGCTGCACTTTACAGCCCTATCCAATCATCACCTGTGGAGGGGCCGTGTGTAAGCAGAGCCCAGGACTGAGGACTGTGGGTGGGCAAGCAGGCTGTAAACCAGCACAACGGTTCATTTTCCCACCAAGGCTGGAAGCCGGAACCTCTCCAACAAAGAAAACAGTCTTGGCAGAGGCGAGAGAGAAAGAGAGAAAGAGAGAAAGAAAGGAGATAGGAGAGGAGAGAGGAGGAGAGAGGAGAGAGGAGAGAGGAGGAGAGAGGAGAGAGGAGGAGAGGAGAGAGGAGGAGAGGAGAGAGAAGGAAAGGAGAGAGGAGAGGAGAGAGAAGGAGAGGAGAGAGAAGGAGAGAGAAGGAGAGGAGAGAGAAGGAAAGGAGAGAGGAGAGGAGAGAGAAGGAGAGGAGAGAGAAGGAGAGAGAAGGAGAGAAGAGAAGGAGAGGAGAGAGAAGGAGAGGAGAGAGAAGGAGAGGAGAGAGGAGGAAAGAGAAGGAGAGAGAACGGAAAACAGTTGGTGGGGAGGGAAAGGGAGAGGTGGGGAGGAAAAGGGAGAGGTGGGGAGGAAAAGGGAGAGGTGGGGAGGAAAAGGGAGAGGTGGGGAGGGAAAGGGAGAGGTAGGGAGGGAAAGGGAGAGGTGGGGAGGGAGGGAAAGGGAGAGGTGGGGAGGGAGGGAAAGGGAGAGGTGGGGAGGGAGGGAAAGGGAGAGGTGGGGAGGGAGGGAAATGGAGAGGTGGAAGGGAAAGGGAGAGGTGGGGAGGGAAAGGGAGAGGTGGGGAGGGAGGGAAAGGGAGAGGTGGGGAGGGAGGGAAAGGGAGAGGTGGGGAGGGAAAGGGACAGGGGGGAGTTGAAGGAGGGAGGCTGTTACAACTACAGTGCGTACTACATTTCCTAGTGGTTCATTGAAGAGAAGGTGACACTGTATGACCGGAGTCATTACACAGACAGGAAAACTGTAAGGGAAAACTAAAATAAAGGTTATACAAAAAGAAGCACAAATGTTTATTGTTGTTTTGTATATTTTTCAGTATAGAATAATGAGATAGTTTAGAATAATGCATTAAAAATCTCTCCAAAAACTCCTACAACCTTCCTTCAATTCACAGCAGCAGTGGCCATAAAGAAACAGGTTGGTAGCTCAGACCTAGAGGGGAAGTTGAGCAAACTGGTGAAGACAGAAAACCATCTGACAACCATCCGACAACCATCCGACAACCATCTGACAACCATCCGACAACCATCTGACAACCATCTGCCAACCATCCAACAACCATCTGACAACCATCCGATAACCATCCGATAACCATCTGACAACCATCCAACAACCATCTGACAACCATCCGACAACCATCCAACAACCATCTGACAACCATCCAACAACCATCTGACAACTATCTGGGTGAAGTTATGATAATAAACGTGAACTCAGAGTGTAATTTGACTTCGGCAGATCAGTTAAGTCGATTTGGCTTTTTTTAATGAGGCCGATAATTCTCAGGCTAATTGTCGATTCTGAAAGGTGACGCTGTTCCAGCAGGAAGTTAGAGAGGGTTCTGAAAGGTGAGGCTGTTCCAACAGGAAGTTAGAGAGGGTTCTGAAAGGTGAGGCTGTTCCAACAGGAAGTTAGAGAGGGTTCTGAAAGGTGAGGCTGTTCCAACAGGAAGTTAGAGAGGGTTCTGAAAGGTGAGGCTGTTCCAACAGGAAGTTAGAGAGGGTTCTGAAAGGTGAGAATGTTCCAACAGGAAGTTAGAGAGGGTTCTGAAAAGTGAGGCTGTTCCAACAGGAAGTTAGAGAGGGTTCTGAAAGGTGAGACTGTTCCAACAGGAAGTTAGAGAGGGTTCTGAAAGGTGAGGCTGTTCCAACAGGAAGTTAGAGAGGGTTCTGAAAGGTGAGGCTGTTCCAACAGGAAGTTAGAGAGGGTTCTGAAAGGTGAGAATGTTCCAACAGGAAGTTAGAGAGGGATCTGAAAGGTGACGCTGTTCCAACAGGAAGTTAGAGAGGGTTCTGAAAGGTGACGATGTTCCAACAGGAAGTTAGAGAAGGTTCTGAAAGGTGACGATGTTCCAACAGGAAGTTAGAGAGGGTTCTGAAAGGTGACGCTGTTCCAACAGGAAGTTAGAGAGGGTTCTGAAAGGTGAGGCTGTTCCAACAGGAAGTTAGAGAGGGTTCTGAAAGGTGAGAATGTTCCAACAGGAAGTTAGAGAGGGTTCTGAAAGGTGAGGCTGTTCCAACAGGAAGTTAGAGAGGGTTCTGAAAGGTGAGAATGTTCCAACAGGAAGTTAGAGAGGGTTCTGAAAGGTGAGGCTGTTCCAACAGGAAGTTAGAGAGGGTTCTGAAAGGTGAGGCTGTTCCAACAGGAAGTTAGAGAGGGTTCTGAAAGGTGACGCTGTTCCAACAGGAAGTTAGAGAGGGTTCTGAAAGGTGACGCTGTTCCAACAGGAAGTTAGAGAGGGTTCTGAAAGGTGACGCTGTTCCAACATGGAAGCTGGAGACCTATTTCACCTAGTGGACTCCATCCATCTTCACAGAGCTGTAAGGCACACACACACACACACACACACACACACACACACACACACACACACACACACACACACACACACACACACACACACACACACACACACACACACACACACACACACACACACACACACACACACTCTCTCTCTCTCTCTCTTCCCCCTGAGAGTTTGGTTTGTTTAAAATTCTCAATCTGGAGTGTTTCACGACTCAGAGTAATGGAGCTGTATGTAATGTTAAACCCAGCACCAGCGATGTGAGGAATGTGAAAACATCTAGCTTAACAGGGAAACCTCACAACACGCACGACTGCCAGTTGGCACGCACACACACACACACACACACACACACACACACACACACACACACACACACACACACACACACACACACACACACACACACACACACACACACACACACACACACACACACACACACACACACACACACACACACACACACACACACACACACACACACACACACACACACACACACACTCCCTCTCTCTTCCTCCTCTCTATCATAATGTTTTCACCTACTAATAAACGGTTCTGTCTGGAATGATGAAACTCGATCACAGTCCAGGTGAAAACCGTTTGTCATGACTTCACTCCCAAATTCTATCCTGTTCCCTTTAACTCTACCCATAGGGCTCTGGACTAAAGTAGTGCACTATATAGGGAATAGGGTGCCATAGGGCCCTGATCTAAAGTAGTGCACTATATAGGGAATAGGGTGCCATAGGGCTCTGGACTAAAGTAGTGCACTATATAGGGAATAAGGTGCCATAGGACTCTTGTCAAAAGCAGTGCACTATATAGGGAATAGGGTGCCATAGGGCTCTGGACTAAAGTAGTGCACTATATAGGGTGCCATAGGGCTCTGGACTAAAGCAGTGCACTACATAGGGTGCCATAGGGCTCTGGACTAAAGCAGTGCACTATATAGGGAATAAGGTGCCATAGGACTCTTGTCAAAAGCAGTGCACTATATAGGGTGCCATGTAGGATACATCCTAATCCTCATGGGGTGTATTACCATGTACAGTGTTGAGTCTAACAGCGTCCTCATGTTGAAACAGGAGTAAAACACAAGAGAACAGGACAACTTAACCTGATTAACCTGAACACTACTACTTAACCTGATTAACCTGAACACTACTGCTTAACCTTAACCTGATTAACCTGAACACTACTACTTAACCTGATTAACCTGAACACTACTACTTAACCTTAACCCGATTAACCTGAACACTACTACTTAACAACCTTAACCTGATTAACCTGAACACTACTACTTAACCTGATTAACCTGAACACTACTACTTAACCTGATTAACCTGAACACTACTACTTAACCTTAACCTGATTAACCTGAACACTACAACTTAACCTTAACCTGATTAACATGAAGAATACTACTTAACCTTAACATGATTAATCCGATTAACCTAAACACTACTACTTAACCTTAACCTGATTAACCTGAACAGGACTACTTAACCTTAACCTGATTAACCTGAACACTACTACTTAACCTGATTAACCTGAACACTACTACTTAACCTTAACCTGATTAACCCGATTAACCTGATTAACCTGAACACTACTACTTAACCTGATTAACCTGAACACTACTACTTAACCTTAACCTGATTAACCTGAACACTACTACTTAACCTTAACCTGATTAATCCGATTAACCTGATTAACCTGAACACTACTACTTAACCTTAACCATAACCTTAACCTTAACCATAACCTGATTAACCGGAACCCTACTACTTAACCAAGTATATAGAGTCTTACTCCCATAACCTGATTAAGCTGATTCACTTTATTAAACCGTATTACCGTATTTCACAGGAGAAACTCCTCTATATCCTCAGTTACCGTATTTCACAGGAGAAACTACTCTATATCCCAGTTACTGTATTTCACAGGAGAAACTCCTCTACGTTCCCAGTTATCGTATTTCACAGGAGAAATTCCTATATATCCCTATTACCGTATATCACAGGATAAACTCCTGTATATACCCAGTCACCGTATTTCATAGGAGAAACTCCTCTACATCCCCAGTTACCGTATTTCACAGGAGAAACTCTTCTATATCCCCAGTTACTGTATTTCACAGAACTCCTCTCTATCCCCAGTTGCCGTATTTAACAGGAGAAACTCTTCTATATCCCCAGTTACCGTATTTCAGGGCTAGCGACACATGCTGTAGAGCAGGAGAGATGGTACTCAGGGCTAGCCATACATGCTGTAGAGCAGGAGAGATGGTACTCAGGGCTAGCCACACATGCTGTAGAGTAGGAGAGATGGTACTCAGTGCTAGCCAGACATGCTGTAGAGTAGGAGAGATGGTACTCAGTGCTAGCCAGACATGCTTTAGAGCCGGAGAGATGGTACTCAGGGCTAGCCACACATGCTGTAGAGTAGGAGAGATGGTACTCAGTGCTAGCCAGACATGCTGTAGAGCAGGAGAGACGGTACTCAGGGCTAGCCACACATGCTGTAGTTTAGGAGAGATGGTACTCAGGGCTAGCCAGACATGCTGTAGAGCAGAAGAGATGGTACTCAGGGCTAGCCAGACATGCTGTAGAGCAGGAGAGATGGTACTCAGGGCTCGCCAGACATGCTGTAGAGCATGAGAGATGGTACTCAGGGCTAGCCAGACATGCTGTAGAGCAGGCGAGATGGTGCTCAGGGCTAGCCAGACATGCTGTAGAGCAGGAGAGATGGTACTCAGTGCTAGCCAGACATGCTGTAGAGCAGGAGAGATGGTACTCAGGGCTCGCCAGACATGCTGTAGAGCAGGACATTGTTAGATCTAAACGTCAGGTTTGTCTACCTTCTCCTAAACACAGACACAGACACAGACACTACCACTTCGTCCCATCCCTGCTCTGTCTCTGTTTCTGCTTGCCTCCCAAAAGGCACCCTATTCCCTATATAGTGCACTACTTTTAACCAGAGCCCTATGGCACCTAGTCAAAAGTAGCGCACTATATAGGAATTAGGGTTCCATTTGGGAGTGAGTCTCTGTGCTGAGCGGACAGGTAAGATGGACGACAAGGAGCTCCGAGTGAAACTCTCTCAAGTGTTTGACTTTCCTGTCCGTTTGTTGAAAATTCCATCAATTCCTTATTTTTTGTGACATTTGTTGGAGAACCAGCCAAGGTCACAGTAATGTACTTTTCATCCCAAATGCACATCCTATTCCCTATTTAGTGCACTACTTTAGACCAGAACCCTATGGAACCTTATAGTCAAATTCATTAAAGAAATAGAGTGTTTTTTTTGTGGGGGGGGACAAACCGTTGGCTACAAGAGGACTATTGAAATAGTGTTGATGGCTTTTAGGGGTCTACTCACTCTTAAATATGTTTACTCTACTTCTAAAATGGTTTGGGAATAAAAGTCCTACTTTGTTATACATGGCCATATTCCATTTGATGTGTAAATTCTTCAAGAGATCTAGTGTCCTGGAGCCTGTCAAAGGGGCCCAAGTGATATCATGAATGGATGATACACTTTTCTCAAAGGCCAGTATGCCACTCACACGGAACAAAACAAAATATGAATTCAGAAATTAAATCCTATATTCTTTTACTAGTTCCAGAGACAACTCGTCATCTTCTGTTCAGGATGAGACTGAATGACAGGGTGTTTAGGGGTCTCTCTCTATATGTCTCTCGCTCTCTCCTTTCAAAGGGCTTTATTGGCGTGGGAAACATGTTTACATTGTCATAACAAGTGAAATAGATAATAAACTAAAGTTAAATAAACTATAAAAATGTACAGTAAACATATGTAACCCATACAGTAAACATATGTAACCCATACAGTAAACATATGTAACCCATACAGTAAACATATGTAACCCATACAGTAAACATTACACAAATGCAACCAGTAGTAATGGTAGTAGAGATATTAGAGGTTTAAATACTACTAGTGGTAATGGTAGTAGAGATATTAGAGGTTTAAATACTACTAGTGGTAATGGTAGTAGTGGTAATGGTAGTAGAGATATTAGAGGCATAAATACTACTAGTGGTAATGGTAGTAGAGATATTAGACGTATAAATACTACTAGTGGTAATGGTAGTAGTGGTAATGGTAGTAGAGATATTAGAGGTATAAATACTACTAGTGGTAATGGTGGTAGTAGAGATATTAGAGGTATATATACTAATAGTGGTAATGGTAGTAGTGGTAATGGTAGTATAGATATTAGAGGTATAAATACTACTAGTGGTAATGGTGGTAGTGGTAATGGTAGTAGAGATATTAGAGGTATAAATACTACTAGTGGTAATGGTAGTAGAGATATTAGAGGTATAAATACTACTAGTGGTAATGGTGGTAGTGGTAATGGTAGTAGAGATATTAGAGGTATATATACTACTAGTGGTAATGGTGGTAGTGGTAATGGTGGTAGAGATATTAGAGGTATACATACTACTAGTGGTAATGGTATTAGAGATATTAGAGGTATAAATACTACTAGTGGTAATGGTAGTAGAGATATTAGAGGTATAAATACTACTAGTGGTAATGGTAGTAGAGATATTAGAGGTATAAATACTACTAGTCGTAATGGTAGTATAGATATTAGAGGTATAAATACTACTAGTGGTAATGGTAGTATAGATATTAGAGGTATAAATACTACTAGTGGTAATGGTGGTAGTGGTAATGGTAGTAGAGATATTAGAGGTATAAATACTACTAGTCGTAATGGTAGTATAGATATTAGAGGTATAAATACTACTAGTGGTAATGGTGGTAGTGGTAATGGTAGTATAGATATTAGAGGTATAAATACTACTAGTGGTAATGGTGGTAGAGATATTAGAGGTATAAATACTACTAGTGGTAATGGTAGTATAGATATTAGAGGAATAAATACTACTAGTGGTAATGGTGGTAGAGATATTAGAGGTAGTAATACTACTAGTGGTAATGGTGGTAGAGATATTAGAGGTATAAATACTACTAGTGGTAATGGTAGAGATATTAGAGGTATAAATACTACTAGAGGTAATGGTGGTAGAGATATTAGAGGTAGTAATACTACTAGTGGTAATGGTAGAGATATTAGAGGTATATATACTACTAGTGGTAATGGTAGTAGAGATATTAGAGGTAGTAATACTACTAGTCGTAATGGTAGTATAGATATTAGAGGTATATATACTACTAGTGGTAATGGGGGTGGTAGAGATATTAGAGGTATAAATACTACTAGTGGAAATGGTGGTAGAGATATTAGAGGTAGTAATACTACTAGTGGTAATGGTAGTAGTAGAGATATTAGAGGTATACATACTACTAATGGTAATGGTGGTAGAGATATTAGAGGTATAAATACTACTAGTGGTAATGGTAGTAGAGATATTAGAGGCAGTAATACTACTAGTGGTAATGGTGGTAGTAGAGATATTAGAGGTGTAAATACTACTAGTGGTAATGGTAGAGATATTAGAGGTATATATACTACTAGTGGTAATGGTAGTACAGATATTAAAGGTATAAATACTACTAGTGGTAATGGTGGTAGAGATATTAGAGGTATAAATACTACTAGTGGTAATGGTAGTAGAGATATTAGAGGTATAAATACTACTAGTGGTAATGGTAGTAGAGATATTAGAGGCATAAATACTACTAGTGGTAATGGTGGTAGAGATATTAGAGGTATAAATACTACTAGTGATAATGTTAGTAGAGATATTAGAGGTATAAATACTACTAGTGGTAATGGTGGTAGTAGAGATATTAGAGGTATAAATACTACTAGTGGTAATGGTGGTAGTAGAGATAGTATAAATGTCCCTATTAATGATTTATCCTTCTTCCCCACACTGTCAGTGATGTGTACGCCAAGGAACTGTTTTCCTTGCACCACACTCCCACATCCCTCACCTCCTCCCTAAAAGCTTTCTCGTCATTGTTGGCAGTCAGGCCTACTACTGTTGTGTCTTCTGCAAACTTGATGATTGAGTTGTTGGGGGCTAAGCGTGCACCCTTGTGGAGCCCCTGTCTTGAGGATCAGAGAAGTCGAGGTGTTGTTGCCTACCTTCACCACCTGGGGTCGGGCCGTCAGGTAGTCCAGGCCCCAGTTGCGCAAGGCGGGGTTGAGACCCACCGCTTAATGGTGAGCTTGGAGGGTACTATGGTGTTGAATGCTGAGCTGTAGTGAATGAACAACATTCTTACATAGGTATTCCTCTTGTCCAGATGGGTTAGGGCAGTGTGCAGTGTGGTGGCGATTGCATCGTCTGTCGATCCATTGGGGCGGTAAGCAAATTGAAGTGGGTCTAGGGT
This sequence comes from Oncorhynchus gorbuscha, assembly GCF_021184085.1. Classification (NCBI taxonomy): domain Eukaryota; kingdom Metazoa; phylum Chordata; class Actinopteri; order Salmoniformes; family Salmonidae; genus Oncorhynchus; species Oncorhynchus gorbuscha. The sequence continues at coordinate 116,960,482 of NC_060173.1, read as the reverse complement.
ATCAGGTAATGTAGAGGTGATATGATCCTTGACTAGCCTATCAAAGCACTTCATGATGACAGAAGTGAGTGCTACTGGGCGATAGTCATTATAGTTAAGTTTCTTGGGTACAGGAAAAATGGTGGCCATCTTGAAGCAAGTGGGGACAGCAGACTGGGATAGGGAGAGATTGAATATGTCCGTAAAAACACTCCAGCCAGTTAGTCTGCACATGCTCTGAGTATGCTGCTAGGGACGCTGTCTGGGCCGGGAAGCCCTGCGAGGGTTAAAACGTTTAAATGTCTTACTCATGTTGGCCATGGAGAAGGAGAAGGAGAAGGAGAAGGAGAAGGAGAAGGAGAAGGAGAAGGAGAAGGAGAAGGAGAAGGAGAAGGAGAAGGAGAAGGAGAAGGAGAAGGAGAAGGAGAAGGAGAAGGAGAAGGAGAAGAAGGAGATGGAGAAGGAGAAGGAGATGGAGGAGAAGGAGAAGGAGAAGGAGAAGGAGAAGGAGAAGGAGAAGGAGAAGGAGAAGGAGAAGGAGATGGAGAAGGAGAAGGAGAAGGAGATGGAGAAGGAGAAGGAGAAGGAGAAGGAGAAGGAGAAGGAGAAGGAGAAGGAGAAGGAGAAGGAGAAGGAGAAGGAGAAGGAGAAGGAGAAGGAGATGGTGAAGGAGAAGGAGAAGGAGATGGAGAATGAGAATGAGAAGGAGAAGGAGAAGGAGAAGGAGAAGGAGAAGGAGAAGGAGAAGGAGAAGGAGAAGGAGGAGGAGGAGGAGGAGAAGGAGAAGGAGAAGGAGAAGGAGAAGGAGGAGATGGAGAAGGAGAAGGAGAAGGAGAAGGAGAAGGAGAAGGAGAAGGAGAAGGAGAAGGAGAAGGAGAAGGAGGAGATGGAGAAGGAGAAGGAGAAGGAGAAGGAGAAGGAGAAGGAGAAGGAGAAGGAGAAGGAGCAGGAGAAGGAGAAGGAGAAGGAGATGGAGAAGGAGAAGGAGAAGGAGAAGGAGATGGAGAAGGAGAAGGAGAAGGAGAAGGAGAAGGAGAAGGAGATGGAGAAGGAGAAGGAGAGCCAATAGTTCAGCAGGCAGCGTCGTTGACACCTTTTTTATATACAGTTGAAGTCGGGAGTTTACATATTAAAACTTGTTTTTTAACCACTCCACAAATGTCTTGTTAATTAACAAACTATAGTCTTGACAAGTCGGTTAGGACCATCTACTTTGTGTTTTACACATGTAATTTTCCAACATTTACAGACAGATTATTTCACTTATAATTCACTGTATCATAATTCCAGTTGGTCAGAAAAGTGTTGATCCTAACTGACCTAAAACAGGGAATTTTTACAAGGATTAAATGTCAGGAATTGTGAAAACTGAGTTTATATGTAGTTAGCTAAGGTGTATGTAAACTTCCGACTTCAACTGTACACCTTAGCCAAATACATTTAAACTCAGTTCTCTCCCTCTCCCTCTCCATCTCTCTCTCTCTCTCTCTCTCTCTCTCTCTCTCTCTCTCTCTCTCTCTCTCTCTCTCTCTCTCTCTCTCTCTCTCTCTCTCTCTCTCTCTCTCTCTCTCTCTCTCTCTCTCCTAACATGAGCCATGAGCCATGAGGTTTCTATGACAACCACTGAGTTGCGAAAAGGGATGATGGTCGGCTCATACAGCAGCTGGCTCTCCTCTCTGGTATCCATCCCACTCTCCCTTTAGCTAGCTGCCTCTGAAAAGAGAGGGAAGAGACTGGCTCTCCTCTCTGGTATCCATCCCTCTCTCCCTTTAGCTAGCTGCCTCTGAAAAGAGAGGGAAGAGACTGGCTCTCCTCTCTGGTATCCATCCCACCCCTCAGTCTCATCCCTTTAGCTAGCTGCCTCTGAAAAGAGAGGGAAGAGACTGGCTCTCCTCTCTGGTATCCATCCCACCCCTCAGTCTCATCTCCCTTTAGCTAGCTGCCTCTGAAAAGAGAGGGAAGAGACTGGCTCTCCTCTCTGGTATCCATCCATCAGTCTCATCTCTCCCTTTAGCTAGTTGCCTCTGAAAAAGAGAGGGAAGAGACTGGCTCTCCTCTCTGGTATCCATCCACCCCCCTCATCTCCCTTTAGCTAGCTGCCTCTGAAAAGAGAGGGAAGAGACTGGCTCTCCTCTCTGGTATCCATCCCACCCCTCAGTCTCATCCCACTCTCCCTTTAGCTAGCTGCCTCTGAAAAGAGAGGGAAGAGACTGGCTCTCCTCTCTGGTATCCATCCCACTCTCCCTTTAGCTAGCTGCCTCTGAAAAGAGAGGGAAGAGACTGGCTCTCCTCTCTGGTATCCATCCCACCCCTCAGTCTCATCCCACTCTCCCTTTAGCTAGCTGCCTCTGAAAAGAGAGGGAAGAGACTGGCTCTCCTCTCTGGTATCCATCCCTCTCTCCCTTTAGCTAGCTGCCTCTGAAAAGAGAGGGAAGAGACTGGCTCTCCTCTCTGGTATCCATCCCACCTCTCAGTCTCATCCCTCTCTCCCCTTTAGCTAGCTGCCTCTGAAAAGAGAGGGAAGAGACTGGCTCTCCTCTCCGGTATCCATCCCACCTCTCAGTCTCATCCCACTCTCCCTTTAGCTAGCTGCCTCTGAAAAGAGAGGGAAGAGACTGGCTCTCCTCTCTGGTATCCATCCCACCTCTCAGTCTCATCCCTCTCTCCCCTTTAGCTAGCTGCCTATGAGAAGAGAGGGAAGAGAGGGAATCAGGGGAAGCAGAGAATGAAGAGAGAGAGGATTTGAATTGATACTCTGTAAACAACGGGGATAAGTCTCTACAACAGAGGGGATTAAAGGAATAGTGGAGTTAGAGTGTGATGAGTGGAAGAGAGGAGAGTCACAACTGTCTCTATCTGTTTCTTCTCTCTCTCTCTCTCTCTCTCTCTCTCTCTCTCTCTCTCTCTCTCTCTCTCTCTCTCTCTCTCTCTCTCTCTCAACCTCTCCTTTCCTAGTTGTTGGAACGCTGTCTGGTGCAATCATCTCCCTGCTTTATTTATTTATTTATTTCCGTTATCACGTTTCACCACAAAACAACACATGGTGGTAATCTGGTTTGTAAATTATTCCCAGTGCTGGAAAATCCCCTTTCTTCCTCATATTTCCCATCCCAATAACTATCCCAAGAACGTAACATATCTGCCAGTTCTGTAAATTGGAAGTTGCTCCAGAGGTATTCAAGCTGTTTCTATCTACATCCTGTTTCAGTGCAGCACTTCTGATCAGAGTCCTGAGGGCGCTATGTAGGGACTAGAGTGTTATTTTGGATACAGCCTCTGTCTTTATCTGTTCACAGCAGAACGGAGAAGCTTCCCTCTCAAATCACTACAGTCGGACACTTCAGTGGCTTTGGATTAGATTTTTAGAGTTCCGGTAATACAACCCCTATTTAAACACTAACTCATGTCTACAGTCTGGAGGATATTTAAACACTAAACACTAACTCATGTCTACAGTATGGAGGATATTTAAACACTAACTCATGTCTACAGTCTGGAGGATATTTAAACACTAAACACTAACTCATGTCTACAGTCTGGAGGATATTTAAACACTAACTCATGTCTACAGTCTGGAGGATATTTAAACACTAACTCATGTCTACAGTCTGGAGGATATTTAAACACTAACTCATGTCTACAGTCTGGAGGATATTTAAACACTAACTCATGTCTACAGTCTGGAGGATATTTAAACACTAAACACTAACTCATGTCTACAGTCTGGAGGATATTTAAACACTAACTCATGTCTACAGTACTAGAATATATTTAAACACTAAACACTAACTCATGTCTACAGTACTAGAATATATTTAAACACTAAACACTAACTCATGTCTACAGTCTGGAGGATATTTAAACACTAACTCATGTCTACAGTCTGGAGGATATTTAAACACTAACTCATGTCTACAGTCTGGAGGATATTTAAACACTAACTCATGTCTACAGTCTGGAGGATATTTTAAACACTAACTCATGTCTACAGTCTGGAGGATATTTAAACACTAAACACTAACTCATGTCTACAGTCTGGAGGATATTTAAACACTAACTCATGTCTACAGTCTGGAGGATATTTAAACACTAAACACTAACTCATGTCTACAGTCTGGAGGATATTTAAACACTAACTCATGTCTACAGTCTGGAGGATATTTAAACACTAAACACTAACTCATGTCTACAGTCTGGAGGATATTTAAACACTAAACACTAACTCATGTCTACAGTATTAGAATATATTTAAACACTAAACACTAACTCATGTCTACAGTATGGAGGATATTTAAACACTAAACACTAACTCATGTCTACAGTCTGGAGGATATTTAAACACTAAACACTAACTCATGTCTACAGTATAAGAATATATTTAAACACTAAACACTAACTCATGTCTACAATATTAGAATATATTTAAACACTAACTCATGTCTACAATATGTCTACAGTATGTCTATTGTATGGAGGAAATTTTAACACTAACTCATGTCTACAGTCTGAAGGATATTTAAACACTAAACACTAACTCATGTCTACAGTCTGGAGGATATTTAGAAACACTAAACACTAACTCATGTCTACAGTCTAAGAATATATTTAAACACTAACTCATGTCTACAATATGTCTACAGTATGTCTATTGTATGGAGGAAATTTTAACACTAACTCATGTCTACAGTCTGGAGGATATTTAAACACTAAACACTAACTCATGTCTACAGTCTGGAGGATATTTTAAACACTAACTCATGTCTACAGTCTGGAGGATATTTAAACACTAACTCATGTCTACAGTCTGGAGGATATTTAAACACTAAACACTAACTCATGTCTACAGTCTGGAGGATATTTAAACACTAAACACTAACTCATGTCTACAGTCTGGAGGATATTTAAACACTAAACACTAACTCATGTCTACAGTCTGGATGATATTTAAACACTAAACACTGACTCATGTCTACAGTATTAGAATATATTTAAACACTAAACACTAACTCATGTCTACAGTCTGGAGGATATTTAAACACTTACTCACGTCTACAGTATTAGAATATATTTAAACACAAACTGTCTGTCTGTCTGTCTGTCTGTCTGTCTGTCTGTCTGTCTGTCTGTCTGTCTGTCTGTCTGTCTGTCTGTCTGTCTGTCTGTCTGTCTGTCTGTCTGTCTGTCTGTCTGTCTGTCTGTCTGTCTGTCTGTCTGTCTGTCTATCTTTCTGTCTGTAATTAATCCTGTTAAACAAATGGAACCCTGCCATCACCATGGCTACCGGGGGTAGTCCACAACAAAGCATAATGAAACCCAATCAAAAGGTACATCGGGGAGAAGGAAATGAAATCATCATTCACAAAAACTGCATGAAAAAGCCAAGCGTGCATCCAAAATGGCTGCCATATAGTTCACTACTACCAGGGCCCATACGGAATACTGTGCTCTTTGGGGGACAACAAAGGGTATTTTCTAGGGGCATGGTGGCCCTCTGGGTTTTGGACCATGGTGGTTCTGCTAGTCATCTCTTAGGGGTTAGTGTCCCTAATCCGCCTTGAAAGACTAGTGTGAATCAGATCTGGTTGAAAAGAGGACAAGGGGTCATAAAAAGCTACTGCTGACTTCCAGGGTTCATGACCCCTTTCAGATCGGTTAGTGTGGCTGTAGGGAGGAGAGAACATGGTAGGAGGGTTAGTCTGGCTGTAGGGAGGAGAGAACATGGTAGGAGGGTTAGTGTGGGTGTAGGGAGGAGAGAACATGGTAGGAGGGTTAGTCTGGCTCTAGGGAGGAGAGAACATGGTAGGAGGGTTAGTCTGGCTGTAGGGAGGAGAGAACTTGGTAGGAGGGTTAGTGTGGGTGTAGGGAGGAGAGAACATGGTAGGAGGGTTAGTGTGGGTGTAAGGGAGGAGAGAACATGGTAGGAGGGTTAGTCTGGCTGTAAGGGAGGAGAGAACATGGTAGGAGGGTTAGTGTGGGTGTAGGGAGGAGAGAACATGGTAGGAGGGTTAGTGTGGGTGTAGGGAGGAGAGAACATGGTAGGAGGGTTAGTGTGGGTGTAGGGAGGAGAGAACATGGTAGGAGGGTTAGTGTGGGTGTAGGGAGGAGAGAACATGGTAGGAGGGTTAGTGTGGGTGTAGGGAGGAGAGAACATGGTAGGAGGGTTAGTCTGGCTCTAGGGAGGAGAGAACATGGTAAGAGGGTTAGTCTGGCTGTAGGGAGGAGAGAACATGGTAGGAGGGTTAGTCTGGCTCTAGGGAGGAGAGAACATGGTAGGAGAGTTAGTATGGCTGTAGAGAGGAGTAAACATGGTAGGAGAGTTAGTATGGCTGTAGGGAGGAGAGAACATGGTAGGAGGGTTAGTCTGGCTCTAGGGAGGAGAGAACATGGTAAGAGGGTTAGTGTGGCTGTAGAGAGGAGAGAACATGGTAGGAGAGTTAGTATGGCTGTAGGGAGGAGAGAACATGGTAGGAGGGTTAGTGGCTTCAGAGAGGAGAGAACATGGTAGGTTAGTGGCTGTAGGAGTCAACCAGGGGCTGTATACGACCCACTGTCACCAATTATAGTAAAATAAACAAATTATTTATGTGAAATTCGTGACAGACACTCAGGTAGGATGGTTGGTAGTTGGTTGGTCAGGTAGTATGGGTGGTAGTTAGTTGGTTGGATAAGGTGGGTGGTAGGGTGGTTGGTAGTTGGTTTGTCGGGTAGAATGGGTGGGAGTTGGTTGGTTGGTAGTAGAAGGTTTGTCAGGTAGGATGGGTGGTATTTTGTTTGTCGGGTAGGGTGGGTGGTAGTTGGTTGGTTGGGTAGGTAGGATGGATGGGTGGTAGGATGGGTGGTAGTTGGTTTGTCAGGTAGGATGGGTGGTATTTTGTTTGTCGGGTAGGGTGGGTGGTAGTTGGTTGGTTGGGTAGGATGGGTGGGTGGTAGGATGGGTGGTAGTTGGTTTGTCAGGTAGGATGGGTGGTAGGATGGGTAGTAGTTGGTTTGTCCGGTAGGATGGGTGATAGGATGGGTGGTAGTTGGTTTGTCGGGTAGGATGGGTGGTAGTTGGTTGGTTGGTTGGGTAGGTGGGTGGTAGGATGGGTGGTAGTTGGTTGGTCGGTAGGATTGGTGGAAGGATGGGTGGTAGTTGGTTGTTTGGGTAGTAGTCAGGTAGGATGGGTGGTAGTTGGTTTGCCGGGTTGGATGGGTGGTAGTTGGTTGGTAGGTAGGATGGGTGGTAGGATGGGTGGTGGTTGGTTTGTCGGATAGGATGGGTGGTAGTTGGTTGGTCAGGTTATTAGTTGTTTGGTCGGCTTGGCGGGGTGGTAGGATGGGTGGTAGTTGGTTTGTCAGGTAGGATGGGTGGTAGTTGGCTGGTCGGGTAGGATGGGTGGTAGGATGGGTGGTGGTTGGTTTGTCGGCTAGGATGGGTGGTAGTTGGTTGGTAGGTAGGATGGGTGGTAGGATGGGGGGTGGTTGGTTAGTCGGATAGGATGGGTGGTAGTTGGTTGGTCAGGTAGGATGGGTGGTAGTTGGTTGGTTGGGTAGGTGGGTGGTAGGATGGGTGGTAGTTGGTTCGTCCGGTAGGATGGGTGATAGGATGGGTGGTAGTTGGTTTGTCATGTAGGATGGGTGGTAGTTGGTTGGTTGGGTAGGTGGGTGGTAGGATGGGTGGTAGTTGGTTGGTCGGTAGGATTGGTGGAAGGATGGGTGGTAGTTAGTTTTTCAGGTTGGGTGGGTGGTATTTGGCTGGTTGGGTGGGATGGGTGGTAGTTGGTTGTTCGGGTAGTAGTCAGGTAGGATGGGTGGTAGTTGGTTTGCCGGGTTGGAAGGGTGGTAGTTGGTTGGTCGGTAGGATGGGTGGTAGGATGGGCGGTAGTTGGTTTGTCAGGTTAGTAGTTGATTGGTCGGCTTGGCGGGGTGGTAGGATGGGTGGTAGTTGGTTGGTCAGGTAGGATGGGTGGTAGTTGGTTGGTCAGGTAGGATGCGTGGTAATTGATTTGTCAGGTAGGATGCGTGGTAGTTGGTTGGTCGGGTAGGATGGGTGGTAGTTGGTTGGTCAAGTAGGATGTTTGGTAGGAATTGTGGTAGGATGGGTGTCGTGTAACGCAAAGGTTTTGCAACCCAGACTTTGCGTGTTCGAAACACATGGAAAACTTGAGCATTTTAGCTAATTAGCAACTACTTACTACTACTTATGTAGCATGCTACCTAACCTTAACCTTTAACCCCTACCCTAACCACATCATTCCTAACATTAGCCACAACAATAAAATGATGTACCAGACAGGAATGCGTTATGAAGGAAAAGGTGAGGAGGGGTATAAAAAAATCATAATATTTTTGGTTTGCCTAATTTGGAAAATGCAATTTGTGTTTATTTGATGATAATCAATGATACCGTGTTGGCGTAGAAGACCATCTTAAGACACCGTGTGAACCTGCATCATGAGACTTCTGGCACTCAGCCTGGTTAGTGGAAGTCAGGACCAGCAGAACCACATCTCTCCTCTCATAACACGCCCTTAAAGCAGAACCACATCTCTCCTCTCATAACAAGCCCTTTACCACAGCCCCTCCACTGAGCTCCTCCACAGAGGCTGGAATGTAGGCTATCGCTAGGAGACAAAGAGTGTCCTGTGTTACTCCCTAAACACTGGGTCTTAGACTGCTGAAGGACCGGACCAGGATTCCCAAGTTGTTTCACTTCTGCTAGATTTGAGCTTAGGGTCATGAGAGGGTAAGGGAGGGTGAGTGAGAGAGCGAGAGAGAGAGAGAGAGAGAGAGAGAGAGAGAGAGAGAGAGAGAGAGAGAGAGAGAGAGAGAGAGAGAGAGAGAGAGACAGAGAGAGAGAGACAGAGACAGAGAGAGAGAGAGAGAGAGAGAGAGAGAGAGAGACAGAGACAGAGAGAGAAAGAGAGAGAGAGACAGAGAGAGAGAGACAGAGAGAGAGAGACAGAGAGAGAGAGAGAGAGAGAGAGAGAGAGAGAGAGAGAGAGAGAGAGAGAGAGAGAGAGAGAGAGAGAAACACAGAGAGAGAGAGATAGAGACAGAGACAGAGAGAAAGAGAAACAGCAGAGAGCCATGCCAGAGGGTAAACCGTGGAGGCAGAGGTCTCTCTCTCTCTCTCTCTCTCTTTCTCTGTCTCTGTCTCTCTCTGTCTCTCTCTGTCTCTCAATTCATTTCAATTCAATTCAAGGGGCTTTATTGGCATGGGAAACATGTGTTAACATTGCCAAAGCAAGTGAGGTAGATCTCTCTCTCTCTCTCTCTCTCTCTCTCTCTCTCTCTCTCTCTCTCTCTCTCTCTCTCTCTCTCTCTCTCTCTCTCTCTCTGTCGGTCTTCCTCTCTCTGTCTGTCTGTCACTGTCTCTCTCTCGGTCTCTCTCGCTCTCTTTCTCTCTCTGTCTGTTCCCCCCCTCTCTCTCTGTGTCTGCCCCCCCCCGCTCTCTCTCTGTCTCTCTCTCTGTCTCTCTCGCTCTCTTTCTCTCTCTGTCTGTGTCTCTCTCCCCCTCTCCCTCTGTCAGTCTTTTCTCTCTGTCTGTCTGTCACTGTCTCTCTCTCTGTCTCTCCCCCCTCTCTCTCTCTCTCTGTCTGTTTCTCCCCCCCTCTCTCCCTCTGTCTGTTTCCCCCCTCTCTCTCTGTCTGTCTGTCACTGTCTCTCTCTCGGTCTCTCTCGCTCTCTCTCTCTCTCTGTCTGTTTCTCCCTCCCTCTCTCTCTCTCTGTCTGTCCCCCCCCCTCTCTCTCTCTGTGTCTGACAAACATGTCAGCTAGCTGGTGAGAGCAGTAACTTCACAAGATAATGTAAAAGCATAATTACTAGGATGCTAATTACAACTGCTTCTAATAATAACTGTCCAAACGAAAGTCTGAGAGATCAGGGTAATTACAAAGTCTGTGTGTAGCAAGGCAAAACCACTCAGAAACCTAAACATGACAGCGAGATAAAGTCTTTTTTATTTTTAGTTAACTAGGCAAGTCAGTTAACAACCTCTAACGCCACTGGCTCAAATTAACCACTAACTGATAACTCGACCTATGCTCCAATCTCCTCCCCAATCCACTCCTGCCCGCCCCTTTCCTCTCCATCCTCTTCTCCCAATCCTCTCCTCTCTCCATCTCTCCCTCTCTATCCTCTCCTCTCTCCATCCTATCCCCATCCTCTCCTCTCCTCTCTCAATCAATCGTCTCCTCTCCCCTCCTCTCCTCTCCTCTCCCCATCCTCTCCTCTCACCATCCTCTCCTCTTCCCATCTTCTCCTCTCTCCATTCTCTCCTCTATCCATCCTCTCCTCTCTCCACCCTCTCCTCTCCCCATCCTCTCTCCACCCTCTCTATCCTCTCTCCATTCTCTCCTCTCTCCATCCTCTCTCCACCCTCTCTATCCTCTCTCCATCCTCTCCTCTCTCCATCCTCTCTCCACCCTCTCCTCTCCCCATTCTCTCTCCACCCTCTCTATCCTCTCTCCACCCTCTCCTCTCTCCATCCTCTCCTCTCCCCATCTTCTCCTCTCTCCATTCTCTCCTCTCTCCATCCTCTCCTCTCTCCATCCTCTCTCCACTCTCTCCTCTCCCCATCCTCTCTCCACCCTCTCTATCCTCTCATCTCTCCATCCCCTCTCCACCCTCTCCTCTCTCTGTCCTCTTCACCCCCACTATTAAAAATGCAACTCCAACAGCATCAAAACTTTATTCAACATTTCCAAATGAGTCTATAATCACATAGGCATATCTCTGCATCCTAATTGAAAATTACTTCAACATTAATTTGGCCCTAACTATCTGTTATGGTAGAGGTACAATTTATCTTGGGGGTTGATGGATTAAATTGAGTTGAAAACATTAATGTAATCACCTTGGAGAGTACTCTAAAAACTAAATTTAATCCTCAACATTTAATTAACCCATTTGAGATGTGAGACCTCATGTCCCAAAAATATACATCCACATAATAACATGATATCTGCGCCAGAAATAACACCCTATTCCCTATATAGTGCACTACTTTAGACCAGAGCCCTATTCCCTATATAGTGCACTACTAGTGACCAGAGCCCTATTCCCTATATAGTGCACTACTTTAGACCAGAGCCCTATTCCCTATATAGTGCACTACTAGTGACCAGAGCCCTATTCCCTATATAGTGGCACTACTATAGACCAGAGCCCTATTCCCTATATAGTGCACTACTTTTGACCAGAGCCCTATTCCCTATATAGTGCACTACTTTTGACCAGAGCCCTATTCCCTATATAGTGCACTACTTTTGACCAGAGCCCTATTCCCTATATAGTGCACTACTTTTGACCAGAGCCCTATTCCCTATATAGTGCACTACTTTTGACCAGAGCCCTATTCCCTATATAGTGCACTACTTTTGACCAGAGCCCTATTCCCTATATAGTGCATTACT
>NC_060173.1:116909106-116936606 GCF_021184085.1 Oncorhynchus gorbuscha | reverse complement strand
ACCCTCCTCATCCTCCTCCTCCCTCCTCCTCCTCCTCTTCCCTCCTCCTCCTCCTCTTCCCTCCTCCTCCTCTACGGATCATGGAGGTTGAAACATTATTTGCTATCCTTTCTACTATTTTAACTGGGCTTCCTGAGCTTTTCTGGAGCAACGGAACCAACTGAATATTTGCAAAAGTACAAACCCCATCCATTTTGTACTCCAGGCAAACTAGAGGGAACACCCAAAAAATATTTGAAAGATTTCAAGCAGTATATTTGTGTCCCGGTGTGGACCAGACCAGAGCTCTACACCGCAGCAGTCATAGGAGTCTTATGGTATGGGCCGGTCCCTACCCAACATAGGCATACTTCTTTGGATTGGCCTGGCGGTATCCCCCTCTCCTCCATCCTCTCCCCCTTCTCCTCCTCCTCCCTCCTCCTGCTCCCTCCTCCTCCTCCTCTCCCTCCTCCTCCCCCCTCTTCCTCCTCGTCCTCCTCTTCCCTCCTCCTCCTCCTCCTCGTCCTCCTCCTCCCCCCTCTTCCTCCTCGTCCTCCTCTTCCTCCTCCTCCTCCTCTCCCTCCTCCTCTCCCTCCTCCTCCCCCCTCTTCCTCGTCCTCCTCTTCCCCCCTCTCCTCCTCGTCCTCCTCTTCCCCCTCCTCCCCCATGGATCATGGAGTCATAGCGGGGACCTGTGATGGGCAGAGTGGGGGAAGGAGGAACATCCTGGCGCAGTGGTCGCCTTCTGTTGGGGAGGGGGGTGATAGTACCCTGGGTCGGGTTTGGCGGGGCTCCCCCTGGAGGGGTAATTGGGGTAGGATTGGGCCGGGGTAGTGACCAACCCAGCCTGGGAGCTACAGGGGGAACCCCTCAGTAGGATCCGTGTGGCCCCGCCTAGAAGTGGAGAGAAGGAGAAGATGAAGAAGGTTAGGAATGTGGGATGGTCATTACAGCTTGTTTCAGTCCAGCAAATCTGAATTTACAAGAACGACCAAAGGGTCAAACCATTTCTCACTCTCACATTATGAGGCTGGACATCAGTCTATACTGTACCATCTGTCTATAGTGGGCATCAGTCTATACTGGACATCAGTCTATACTGGACATCAGTCTATACTGGAAGACAGTCTATACTGGACATCGGTCTATAGTGTACCATCAGTCTATACTGTAAATCCGTCTATAGTGTACCATCAGTCTATACTGGACATCAGTCTATAGTGTACATCAGTCTATACTGGAAGTCAGTCTGTACTGGAAGTCAGTCTATACTGGACATCAGTCTATACTGTACATCAGTCTATAGTGGAAGTCAGTCTATCCTGGAAGTCAGTCTATACTGGAAGTCAGTCTATACTGGACATCAGTCTATACTGGACATCAGTCTATAGTGGAAGTCAGTCTATAGTGGAAGTCAGTCTGTACTGGAAGTCAGTCTATACTGGACATCAGTCTATACTGTACATCAGTCTATAGTGGAAGTCAGTCTATCCTGGAAGTCAGTCTATACTGGAAGTCAGTCTATACTGGACATCGGTCTATACTGGACATCAGTCTATACTGGAAATTAGTCTATAGTGTACCATCAGTCTATACTGGACATCAGTCTATACTGGACATCAGTCTACACTGGAAATTAGTCTATAGTGTACCATCAGTCTATAGTGGAAGTCAGTCTATACTGGAAGTCACTATAGTGGAAGTCAGTCTATACTGGAAGTCAGTCTATACTCGACATCAGTCTATAGTGTACATCAGTCTATACTGGACATCAGTGTATACTTTACACCTGCTTTTACACCTGCATTGTTTGCTGTTTGGGGTTTTAGGCTGGGTTTCTGTACAGCACTTTGAGATATCAGCTGATGTACGAAGGGCTATATAAATAAATTTGATTTGATTTGATTTGATATACTGGACATCAGTCTATACTGGACATCAGTCTATACTAGACATCAGTCTATAGACATCAGTCTATACTGGACATCAGTCTATAGTGTACCATCAGTCTATACTGGACATCAGTCTATATTGTACATCAGTCTATACTGGACATCAGTCTATACTGGAAGTCAGTCTATACTGGAAGTTAGTCTATACTGGAAGTCAGTCTATAGTGACCATCAGTCTATAGTGTGTTCAGTCTATAGTGTACAACAGTCTATACTGGACATCAGTGTATACTGGACATCAGTCTATACTAGACATCAGTCTATACTGGACATCAGTCTATACTGGACATCAGTCTATACTGGACATCGGTCTATACTGTACATCAGTCTATACTGGACGTCAGTCTATACTGGATCTCAGTCTATAGTGGAAGTCAGTCTATAGTGGAAGTCAGTCTATACTGGAAGTCAGTCTATAGTGGAAGTCAGTCTATACTGGAAGTCAGTCTATACTGGACATCAGTCTATACTGGACATCAGTCTATACTGGACATCAGTCTATACTGGAAGTCAGTCTATACTGGACATCAGTCTATACTGGAAGTCAGTCTATACTGGAAGTCAGTCTATAGTGGAAGTCAGTCTATACTGGAAGTCAGTCTATACTGGAAGTCAGTCTACACTGGACATCAGTCTATACTGTACATCAGTCTATAGTGGAAGTCAGTCTATACTGGAAGACAGTCTATACTGGACATCGGTCTATAGTGTACCATCAGTCTATACTGGACATCAGTCTATAGTTTACATCAGTCTATACTGGAAGTCAGTCTGTACTGGAAGTCAGTCTATATTGGACATCAGTCTATACTGTACATCAGTCTATAGTGGAAGTCAGTCTATCCTGGAAGTCAGTCTATACTGGAAGTCAGTCTATACTGGACATCAGTCTATACTGGACATCAGTCTATCCTGGAAGTCAGTCTATACTGGAAGTCAGTCTATACTGGACATCAGTCTATACTGGACATCAGTCTATAGTGGAAGTCAGTCTATAGTGGAAGTCAGTCTATACTGGAAGTCAGTCTATACTGGAAGTCAGTCTATACTGGACATCAGTCTATACTGTACATCAGTCTATAGTGGAAGTCTGTCTATCCTGGAAGTCAGTCTATACTGGAAGTCAGTCTATACTGGACATCAGTCTATAGTGTACATCAGTCTATACTGGACATCAGTCTATACTGGACATCAGTCTATACTGGACATCAGTCTATACTAGACATCAGTCTATACTGGACATCAGTCTATACTGGAAATCAGTCTATAGTGTACCATCAGTCTATAGTGGAAGTCAGTCTATACTGGAAGTCAGTCTATACTCGACATCAGTCTATAGTGTACATCAGTCTATACTGGACATCAGTCTATACTGGACATCAGTCTATACTGGACATCAGTCTATACTAGACATCAGTCTATACTGGACATCAGTCTATACTGGAAATCAGTCTATAGTGTACCATCAGTCTATACTGGACATCAGTCTATATTGTACATCAGTCTATACTGGACATCAGTCTATACTGGAAGTCAGTCTATACTGGAAGTCAGTCTATACTGGAAGTCAGTCTATAGTGACCATCAGTCTATAGTGTGTTCAGTCTATACTGGACATCGGTCTATACTGTACATCAGTCTATAGTGGAAGTCAGTCTATACTGGAAGTCAGTCTATACTGGACATCAGTCTATACTGGATCTCAGTCTATAGTGGAAGTCAGTCTATAGTGGAAGTCAGTCTATACTGGAAGTCAGTCTATACTGGAAGTCAGTCTATACTGGACATCAGTCTATACTGGACATCAGTCTATACTGGACATCAGTCTATACTGGAAGTCAGTCTATACTGGACATCAGTCTATACTGGACATCAGTCTATACTCGAAGTCAGTCTATACTGGAAGTCAGTCTATAGTGGAAGTCAGTCTATACTGGAAGTCAGTCTATACTGGAAGTCAGTCTATACTGGACATCAGTCTATACTGTACATCATTCTATAGTGGAAGTCAGTCTATACTGGAAGACAGTCTATACTGGACATCGGTCTATAGTGTACCATCAGTCTATACTGTAAATCAGTCTATAGTGTACCATCAGTCTATACTGGACATCAGTCTATAGTGTACATCAGTCTATACTGGAAGTCAGTCTGTACTGGAAGTCAGTCTATACTGGACATCAGTCTATACTGTACAACAGTCTATAGTGGAATTCAGTCTATCCTGGAAGTCAGTCTATACTGGAAGTCAGTCTATACTGGACATCAGTCTATACTGGACATCAGTCTATAGTGGAAGTCAGTCTATAGTGGAAGTCAGTCTGTACTGGAAGTCAGTCTATACTGAACATCAGTCTATACTGTACATCAGTCTATAGTGGAAGTCTGTCTATCCTGGAAGTCAGTCTATACTGGAAGTCAGTCTATACTGGACATCAGTCTATACTGGACATCAGTCTATAGTGGAAGTCAGTCTATACTGGAAGTCAGTCTATACTGGACATCAGTCTATACTGGACATCAGTCTAAACTGGAAATTAGTCTATAGTGTACCATCAGTCTATAGTGGAAGTCAGTCTATACTGGAAGTCAGTCTATACTCGACATCAGTCTATAGTGTACATCAGTCTATAGTGTGTTCAGTCTATACTGGACATCGGTCTATACTGTACATCAGTCTATAGTGGAAGTCAGTCTATACTGGAAGTCAGTCTATACTGGACATCAGTCTATACTGGATCTCAGTCTATAGTGGAAGTCAGTCTATAGTGGAAGTCAGTCTATACTGGAAGTCAGTCTATACTGGAAGTCAGTCTATACTGGACATCAGTCTATACTGGACATAAGTCTATACTGGACATCAGTCTATACTGGAAGTCAGTCTATACTGGACATCAGTCTATACTGGACATCAGTCTATACTGGAAGTCAGTCTATACTGGAAGTCAGTCTATAGTGGAAGTCAGTCTATACTGGAAGTCAGTCTATACTGGAAGTCAGTCTATACTGGACATCAGTATATACTGTACATCAGTCTATAGTGGAAGTCAGTCTATACTGGAAGTCAGTCTATACTGGAAGTCAGTCTATAGTGGAAGTCAGTCTATACTGGAAGTCAGTCTATACTGGAAGTCAGTCTATACTGGACATCAGTCTATACTGGACATCAGTCTATACTGGACATCAGTCTATACTGGAAATCAGTCTATACTGGACCATCACAGGGAAACCAGCTGTACAGTGTGCTGAAAATATGGCATTGTGTCCCAAAGGCACTCTATTCCTTATGAAGTGCACTACTTGTGAACAGAGACATACTGAAAGTAGTGCACTACTTGTGAACAGAGACATACTGAAAGTAGTGCACTATATAGGGAACAGAGACATACTGAAAGTAGTGCACTATATAGGGAACAGAGACATACTGAAAGTAGTGCACTACTTGTGAACAGAGACATACTGAAAGTAGTGTACTAGAAAGTAGTGTACTAGTAGATTAGCAGCACATGGTTAGCAGATGTTAATGGTCACATGGTTAGCAGATGTTAATGGTCACATACACATGGTTAGCAGATGTTAATGGTCACATGGTTAGCAGATGTTATTGGTCACATGGTTAGCAGATGTTAATGGTCACATGGTTAGCAGATGTTAATGGTCACATGGTTAGCAGATGCTATTGGTCACATGGTTAGCAGATGTTATTGGTCACATGGTTAGCAGATGTTATTGGTCACATACACATGGTTAGCAGATGTTAATGGTCACATACACATGGTTAGCAGATGTTATTGGTCACATACACATGGTTAGCAGATGTTAATGGTCCGACATACACATGGTTAGCAGATGTTAATGGTCACATGGTTAGCAGATGTTATTGGTCACATACACATGGTTAGCAGATGTTATTGGTCACATACACATGGTTAGTAGATGTTATTGGTCACATACACATGGTTAGCAGATGTTATTGGTCACATACACATGGTTAGCAGATGTTAATGGTCACATACACATGGTTAGCAGATGTTATTGGTCACATACACATGGTTAGCGGATGTTATTGGTCACATACACATGGTTAGCTGATGTTATTGGTCACATACACATGGTTAGCAGATGTTATTGATCACATGGTTAGCAGATGTTATTGGTCACATGGTTAGCAGATGTTATTGGTCACATGGTTATCAGTTGTTAATGGTCACATGGTTAGCAGATGTTACTGGTCACATACATATGGTTAGCAGATGTTAATGGGTCACATACACATGGTTAGCAGATGTTATTTGTCACATACACATGGTTAGCAGATGTTAATGGTCACATGGTTATCAGATGTTAATGGTCACATGGTTAGCAGATGTTACTGGTCACATACACATGGTTAGCAGATGTTAATGGGTCACATACACATGGTTAGCAGATGTTATTTGTCACATACACATGGTTATCAGATGTTAATGGTCACATGGTTAGCAGATGTTAATGGTCACATGGTTAGCAGATGTTAATGGTCACATGGTTACCAGATGTTAATGGTCACATGGTTAGCAGATGTTATTGGTCACATGGTTAGCAGATGTTATTGGTTACATGGTTAGCAGATGTTAATGGTCACATGGTTAGCAAATGTTACTGGTCACATACACATGGTTAGCAGATGTTAATGGGTCACATGGTTAGCAGATGTTATTGGTCACATGGTTAGCAGATGTTAATGGGTCACATGGTTAGCAGATGTTAATGGGTCACATGGTTAGCAGATGTTAATGAGAGTGTAGCCAAAATGCCTGTGCTTTCAAGGGTTCAGACAATGCAATAATATCTAACAACTACCTAATACATACAAATCTAAGTAAAGGTATGGAATAAGAATATACACACATTTATGTGAACCATGACAGAGGGGCATAGGCAAAGATGCAGTAGATGGTATAAAATACATCTGACTACAGGGTCAGAGGTCACCTCTAACAGATTGTCGTGAGTGGACTTCAACATGAATCTGAAAACTAACTATGTAACAATTATCTCATTAGGATATGAAACTCCTCTCACTCCTCAGTAACCATACACTTTGCACACAAACTGCCGTCCGCTTTGAGAATGAAATCATGAATATATTTATGTGAAATGCCCGGGGTTCGCCCGGAGTTCGCCCGGAGTTCGCCCGGGGTTCGCCCGGGGGTTCGCCCGGGGTTCGCCCAGGTTTCGGCCGGGGGTTCGCCCGGGGTTCGCCCGGGGTTCGCCCGGGGATTGGGCTTGTAAGGCTCTGATTGTCTCTATGGGGGTGCCATAGGGTTCAATTCTTGGACCGACTCTCTTCTCTGTATACATCAATGAGGTCGCTCTTGCTGCTGGTGAGTCCCTGATCCACCTCTACGCAGACGACACCATTCTGTATACTTCCGGCCCTTCTTTGGACACTGTGTTAACAACCCTCCAGGCAAGCTTCAATGCCATACAACTCTCCTTCCGTGGCCTCCAATTGCTCTTAAATACAAGTAAAACTAAATGCATGCTCTTCAACCGATCGCTACCTGCACCTACCCGCCTATCCAACATCACTACTCTGGACGGCTCTGACTTAGAATATGTGGACAACTACAAATACTTAGGTGTCTGGTTAGACTGTAAACTCTACTTCCAGACCCATATCAAACATCTCCAATCCAAAGTTAAATCTAGAATTCGCTTCCTATTTCGCAACAAAGCATCCTTCACTCATGCTGCCAAACAATCCCTTGTAAAACTGACCATCCTACCAATCCTCGACTTTGGCGATGTCATTTACAAAATAGCCTCCAATACCCTACTCAACAAATTGGATGCAGTCTATCACAGTGCAATCCATTTTGTCAGCAAAGTCCCATATACTACCCACCATTGCAACCTGTACGCTCTCGTTGGCTGGCCCTTGTTTCATACTCATCGCCAAACCCACTGGCTCCATGTCATCTACAAGACCCTGCTAGGTAAAGTCCCCCCTTATCTCAGCTCGCTGGTCACCATAGCATCTCCCACCTGTAGCACACGCTCCAGCAGGTATATCTCTCTAGTCAACCCCAAAACCAATTCTTTCTTTGGCCGCCTCTCCTTCCAGTTCTCTGCTGCCAATGACTGGAACGAACTACAAAAATCTCTGATACTGGAAACACTTATCTCCCTCACTAGCTTTAAGCACCAACTGTCAGAGCATCTTACAGATTACTGCACCTATATATAGCCCACCTATAATATAGCCCAAACAACTACCTCTTTCCCAACTGTATTTAATTAATTTATTTATTTTGCTCCTTTGAACCCCATTATTTTTATTTCTACTTTGCACATTCTTCCATTGCAAAACTACCATTCCAGTGTTTTACTTGCTATATTGTATTTACTTTGCCACCATGGCCTTTTTTGCCTTTACCTCCCTTCTCACCTCATTTGCTCACATCGTATATAGACTTGTTTATACTGTATTATTGACTGTATGTTTTTTTTACTCCATGTGTAACTCTGTGTCGTTGTATCTGTCAAACTGCTTTGCTTTATCTTGGCCAGGTCGCAATTGTAAATGAGAACTTGTTCTCAACTTGCCTACCTGGTTAAATAAAGGTGTTCTCAACTTGCCTACCTGGTTAAATAAAGGTGAAATAAATCAAATAAAAGTCTTGAGATTCAAAGTTCAAGCCATTTTAAATGTTGCCGCTTTCACGCTTTTTATTGTTCAATGTGTTAATTTCTTAACCCCAAGTTACGACATTTTTAATGACATCACAAAATAACAAACAGAATGACATTAGTGTTCTATAGATCGCCTCGGACCATTCCCCACGTTCTACGTTCTACGTTCCACATTACAAATATCCAGTATTTGCTTTTGAACATGTTAAGAGTTTCAGCGGGAAAAAAAGTATTTGTTGAGACAAAGCACATTCCTTTGGTGTATTTGAAGAGCACGGGCCTGGGCCTGGCTCTCCCTTGATTTACAACAGGACGTGAGTTAGTTCTTTCCTTCCCTCTCTACAGGTGAAAGGGGGTCTGATTGAAGTTATTCATTGACATATTTGGTTTGTCGTGGACAGTCATGACAACATGTTATATACAGTACCAGTCAAAGTTGACACAGCAACTCATTCAATGGTGATCAACATCACAACTATAAAACAACACATATGGAATCATGTAACACATGAAAATAGATTTTAGATTCTTCCATGTAGCCACCCTTTTTGCCTTGATGAAAGCTTTGCACACTCTTGGCATTATCTCAACCAGCTTCATGAGGTAGTCACATGGAATGCATTTCAATTAACAGGTGTGCTTTGTTAAAAGTCAATTTGTGGTTTTTCCTTCCTTCTGAATGCGTTTGAGCCAATCAGTTGTGTTGTTAGGTAGAGATGGTATACAGAAAATAGCCCTATTATTCTACAATGTAGAAAATAGTAAAAATAAAGAAAAACCCTTGAATGAGTAGATGTATGCAAACTTTAGACTGGTTCTGTAGATACACTGTTTATGTTATCATTTAGCAGACATTCTTATCCAGAACAACTTGAGGTTAATTCGTAGCATTTTTTCCCCACCTAGTCATCTCGGGGATTCAAACTAGCGACCTTTAGTTTTACTGGCCCAATGCTCTGAACCACTAGGCAACCTGTCGCGCAAGACAGGGTCAGAATGGTTTGCTAGTTGTGTCTGGGAGGGAGGTTCATTATCAATTAAATAATCCGGTCTTTCCCAACAAATGAATCAACTCAAACATTTGAACATGAACATTCACTTTTTTGAGTGCAGATAATTGTATGTTCACTTCATGTACACGGCAACACGCAAACATTTCTAAGATTTTACTGAGTTACAGTTCGTATTAGGACATTGAAATAAATTCATTAGGCCCTAATCTATGGATTTCACATGACTGGGAAAACAGATATGTATCTGTTGGTCACAGATACCTTAACAAAATGTAGGGGTGTGGATCAGAAAACAAGTCAGCATCTGGTGTGACCACCATTTGTCTCATTTAGCACATAGAGTTGATCAGGCTGTTGATCAGACTGTTGATTGCGGCCTGTGGAATGTTGTCCCACTCCTCTTCATTGGCTGTGCGAACTTGCTGATTATGGTTGGGAACTGTAACAAGGTGTCATACACGTCGATCCAGATTATCTTGGTGAAGGAGAAATGCTCACTAACAGGGATGTAAACAAATGTGTACACAACATTTGAGAAGAATTAAGCTTTATGTGCGTATGGAACATTTCTCTGATATTTTATTTTGGCTCATGAAAACATGGGACCAACACTTTACATGTTGCATGTACATTTTTTTGTTCAGTGTATATATAGCTTCTTGTCTACAGAGTTTGGAGTGTTCACAGTGCACTCTGTCCCCCCTGTCTGCCCCTTTGTATAGGACAGACAGAGATACAGAGGCAGAGAGAGAGAGAAAAGGAGAGAGAGAGAGAGAAAAATAGAGAGATAGACAAAGGGAAACAAAGAATGAGAGAGAGAAAGACAGAGAGAGAGACAGAGAGAGAAAGACAAAGAGAGACAGAAAGAGAGACAGAGAGTGTAAGGGAATGAGAGAGAGACAGACCGACACAAAGAGAGAGAGAGAAAGAGAGACAAAGAGAGACAGACAGAGAGAGAGAGAGAGAGAGAGAGAGAGAGAGAGAGAGAGAGAGAGAGAGAGAGAGAGAGAGAGAGAGAGAGAGAGACAACGAGACAGAGAGACAGAAAGAGAGAGAGACAGAGAGAACGAGAGAGAATATGAGAGAAAGACAGAAAGAGAGAGAGAGAGAGAGGCAGGGAGACCACTCACTAACCACTCACTAAACCCTGTCTCAGGGCCAAATACAACCACTCACTGAACCCTGTCTCAGGGCCAAATACAACCACTCACTAAACCCTGTCTCAGGGCCAAATAAAACCACTCACTGAACCCTGTCTCAGGGCCAAATAAAACCACTCACTAAACCCTGTCTCAGGGCCAAATAAAACCACTCACTAAACCCTGTCTCAGGGCCAAATAAAACCACTCACTGAACCCTGTCTCAGGGCCAAATAAAACCACTCACTGAACCCTGTCTCAGGGCCAAATACAACCACTCACTGAACCCTGTCTCAGGGCCAAATACAACCACTCACTAAACCCTGTCTCAGGGCCAAATACAACCACTCACTGGAACCCTGTCTCAGAATCTATTGCCTAAAGCACACCTGAGAAGCAAAATGGTGTGTGTGTCTCAGTGTGTCTCAGTGTGTCTCAGTGTGTGTGTGTCTCAGTGTGTCTCAGTGTGTGTGTGTTTCAGTGTATCTCAGTGTGTCTCAGTGTGTCTCAGTGTGTGTCTCAGTGTGTCTCAGTGTGTCTCAGTGTGTCTCAGTGTGTCTGTGTGTCTGTGTGTCTCAGTGTGTCTCAGTGTGTCTGTGTGTCTCAGTGTGTCTGTGTGTCTCAGTGTGTGTCTCAGTGAGTGTGTCTGTGTGTCTCAGTGTGTGTCTCAGTGTTTGTGTCTGTGTGTCTCAGTGTGTGTCTCAGTGTTTGTGTCTGTGTGTCTCAGTGTGTGTCTCAGTGTTTGTGTCTGTGTGTCTCAGTGTGTGTCTCAGTGTTTGTGTCTGTGTGTCTCAGTGTTTGTGTCTGTGTGTCTCAGTGTGTGTCTCAGTGTTTGTGTCTGTGTGTCTCAGTGTGTGTCTCAGTGTTTGTGTCTCAGTGTATCTCAGTGTGTGTGTGTGTGTCTCAGTGTATCTCAGTGTGTGTGTGTCTCAGTGTGTCTCAGTGTGTGTGTGTCTCAGTGTGTCTCAGTGTGTGTGTGTGTCTCAGTGTGTGTGTGTGTCTCAATGTGTGTGTGTGTCTCATTGTGTGTGTGTGTCTCAGTGTATCTCAGTGTGTGTGTATCTCAGTGTGTGTGTGTCTCAGTGTGTGTGTGTCTCAGTGTGTGTGTGTCTCAGTGTGTATCAGTGTGTGTGTGTCTCAGTGTGTCTCAGTGTGTGTGTCTCAGTGTGTGTCTCAGTGTGTGTCTCAGTGTGTGTCAGTGTGTGTGTGTCTCAGTGTGTGTCTCAGTGTGTGTCAGTGCGTGTGTGTCTCAGTGTGTGTGTCTCAGTGTGTGTGTCTCAGTGTGTGTGTCTCAGTGTGTGTGTCTCAGTGTGTTTCTCAGTGTATCTCAGTGTGTGTGTGTCTCAGTGTGTGTCTCAGTGTGTGTCTCAGTGTGTGTCTCAGTGTGTGTCTCAGTGTTTGTGTCTGTGTGTCTCAGTGTGTGCCTCAGTGTGTGTCTCAGTGTGTGTCTCAGTGTGTGTCTCAGTGTGTGTCTCAGTGTATCTCAGTGTGTGTGTGTCTCAGTGTATCTCAGTGTGTGTGTCTCAGTGTGTGTGTGTCTCAGTGTGTGTCTCAGTGTGTGTGTGTCTCAGTGTGTGTGTCAGTGTGTGTCTCAGTGTGTGTCTCAGTGTGTGTCAGTGTGTGTGTCTCAGTGTGTGTGTCTCAGTGTGTGTGTCTCAGTGTGTGTCTCAGTGTATCTCAGTGTGTGTGTGTCTCAGTGTGTGTCTCAGTGTGTGTCTCAGTGTGTCTCAGTGTGTCTCAGTGTGTGTGTGTGTCTCAGTGTGTATCTCAGTGTGTCTCAGTGTGTCTCAGTGTGTCTCAGTGTGTGTGTGTGTCTCAGTGTGCATCTCAGTGTGTCTCAGTGTGTGTCAGTGTTTCTCAGTGTGTGTGTGTCTCAGTGTGTATCTCAGTGTGTCTCAGTGTGTCTCAGTGTGTGTGTGTGTCTCAGTGTGTCTCAGTGTTTGTGTCTGTGTGTATGTGTTTGTTAAGGGCCAGAGGAAACAGACATCCCAAACATGATGAGCATGCAGCTAATCTATTTCCAGTGGTGACCACCCACAAGGTCTGGACAGTAGGGCGTCTGTGTGTGTGTGTGTGTGTGTGTGTGTGTGTGTGTGTGTGTGTGTGTGTGTGTGTGTGTGTGTGTGTGTGTGTGTGTGTGTGTGTGTGTGTGTGTGTGTGTGTGTGTGTGTGTGTGTGTGTGTGTGTGTGTGTGTGTGTGTGTGTGTGTGTGTGTGTTAGGCTTCAGCGCTGATCATCTGTCATCTTGAAATATTATTGGCCCTGGCCCCTCTGATGTCACCAGGGCACTGATAAGGTGGGACTGGATGAGTGGAAGAGAAGGAGGAGGAATGAGGAGGGGGAGGAAGAGGAGGAGGAGGAGGAGGAATTACGGGAGGAGGAAGAGGAGGAGGAGGAGCATGAATGTGGAGGAGGAATGAGGGGAGGAGGAAGAAGAGGGGGAGAGGGAATGTGAAGGAGAAATGAGGGGAGGAGGAAGAGAAGGATTGAGGAGGGATTACGGGAGGAGGAGGAGCATGAATGTGGAAGAGGAGTGAGGGGAGGAGGAAGAGAAGGAAGAGGAATGTGGAGGAGGAGGAGGAGGAATGTGGAGGAGAAGTGAGGAGGAATGTGGAGGATAAGTGAGGGGGAGGAGGAAGAGGAGGCGGAGGAAGAGGAGGACTGTGGAGGAGGAATGTGGAGGAACATGGAGGAGAAGTGAGGGGGAGGAGGAAGAGGAGGTGGAGGAAGAGGAGGACTGTGGAGGAGGAATGAGGAGGGCGAGCAGGAGGAGGAGGAATGTGGAGGAGAAGTGAGGGGAGGAGGAAGAGGAATGTGGAGGAGAAGTGAGGGGGAGGAGGAAGAGGAGGAAGATAAGGAGTGTGGAGGGAAGAGGGAGAAGAAGGAGAAAGAGGAGGAGGAGTGTGGAGGAAGAGGAGGAGAGGTTGGAGGAAGAGGAGGGTAAGAGGATAAATATTTAGGATAAGGAGGTGGAGGTGGAGGGAGGACTATGAAACATCATTACTGCAGGTAGAGTATCAATCTGGACACATTTGGCCATGAACAGCACCTGGTCCTTCAAGTAAACTGAGATAGAAGCAGAAAAACACATGAAAAACCCCTGGGTCTGTTCAGTAGTAGGTCTGTGCTCGCCAGACTGAACACCTTCGTGTTCTGCAAGGGTTGGTCCAGTAAGTTAAGACTGAGTACAAGGAGGTGGTCTAGAGGGAATCAATCTGGTCTGGACTGTTGTCTAGAGGGAACACAGCTGGCCTAGAGGGAACACAGCAGGCCTATAGGGAATACAGCTGGTCTATAGGGAATACAGCTGGCCTATAGGGAATACAGCTGGTCTATAGGGAACACAGCTGGCCTATAGGGAATACATCTGGCCTAGAGGGAATAACAGTAGAGATGGACTGTGAGGAGGGCTGTCTAGAGATATTAACAGTAGAGGTGGACTGCGAGGAGGGCTGTCTAGAGATAATAACAGTAGAGATGGACTGTGAGGAGGGCTGTCTAGAGATAATAACAGTAGAGGTGGACTGTGAGGAGGGCTGTCTAGAGATAATAACAGTAGAGGTGGACTGCGAGGAGGGCTGTCTAGAGATATTAACAGTAGAGATGGACTGTGAGGAGGGCTGTCTAGAGATATTAACAGTAGAGATGGACTGTGAGGAGGGCTGTCTAGAGATAATAACAGTAGAGATGGACTGTGAGGAGGGCTGTCTAGAGATATTAACAGTAGAGATGGACTGTGAGGAGGGCTGTCTAGAGATATTAACAGTAGAGATGGACTGTGAGGAGGGCTGTCTAGAGATATTAACAGTAGAGATGGACTGTGAGGAGGGCTGTCTAGAGATAATAACAGTAGAGGTGGACTGTGAGGAGGGCTGTCTAGAGATATTAACAGTAGAGGTGGACTGTGAGGAGGGCTGTCTAGAGATAATAACAGTAGAGATGGACTGTGAGGAGGGCTGTCTAGAGATAATAACAGTAGAGGTGGACTGCGAGGAGGGCTGTCTAGAGATATTAACAGTAGAGGTGGACTGTGAGGAGGGCTGTCTAGAGATAATAACAGTAGAGATGGACTGTGAGGAGGGCTGTCTAGAGATAATAACAGTAGAGATGGACTGTGAGGAGGGCTGTCTAGAGATAATAACAGTAGAGATGGACTGTGAGGAGGGCTGTCTAGAGATATTAACAGTAGAGATGGACTGTGAGGAGGGCTGTCTAGAGATATTAACAGTAGAGATGGACTGTGAGGAGGGCTGTCTAGAGATATTAACAGTAGAGATGGACTGTGAGGAGGGCTGTCTAGAGATAATAACAGTAGAGATGGACTGTGAGGAGGGCTGTCTAGAGATATTAGCCTGAGGCTAACCTAGTTTCATTAGAGCACTGTGATCACAGCCTAGCTAGCAGGATCAAGATGAAAATTTTGATAAAACAGCAATAACACTTAATTTAAAAAAATTATGAAATGAAAAGTATTCTATCATCCATCAACAGAGGGGGGAAAACACAGCAGCCTGGGAGGAAGTTAAACCATGATTACAGTAATTTTACAGTCTGTATGACTATGGAGTTAAACCATGATTACAGTAATTTTACAGTCTGGATGACTATGGAGTTAAGCCATGATTACAGTAATTTTACAGTCTGTATGACTATGGAGTTAAACCATGATTACAGTAATTTTACAGTCTGGATGACTATGGAGTTAAACCATGATTACAGTAATTTTACAGTCTGGAAGACTATGGAGTTAAACCATGATTACAGTAATTTTACAGTCTGTATGACTATGGAGGTAAGCCATGATTACAGTAATTTTAGAGTCTATGACTATGGAGTTAAACCATGATTACAGTAATTTTACAGTCTGTATGACTATGGAGTTAAGCCATGATTACAGTAATTTTACAGTCTGTATGACTATGGAGTTAAACCATGATTACAGTAATTTTACAGTCTATGACTATGGAGTTAAACCATGATTACAGTAATTATACAGTCTGAATGTATGACTATGGAGTTAAGCCATGATTACAGTAATTTTACAGTCTGTATGACTATGGAGTTAAACCATGATTACAGTAATTTTACAGTCTGTATGACTATGGAGTTAAACCATGATTACAGTAATTTTACAGTCTGGATGACTATGGAGTTAAACCATGATTACAGTAATTTTACAGTCTGAATGTATGACTATGGAGTTAAACCATGATTACAGTAATTATACAGTCTAAATGTAATGGATGACTATGGAGTTAAACCATGATTACAGTAATTCTACAGTCTGAATGTATGACTATGGAGTTAAACCATAATTACAGTAATTTTACAGTCTGTATGACTATGGAGTTAAACCATGATTACAGTAATTATACAGTCTGAATGTAATGGATGACTATGGAGTTAAACCATGATTACAGTAATTTTACAGTCTGTATGACTATGGAGTTAAACCATGATTACAGTAATTTTACAGTCTGTATGACTATGGAGTTAAACCATGATTACAGTAATTTTACAGTCTGGATGACTATGGAGTTAAACCATGATTACAGTAATTTTACAGTCTGTATGACTATGGAGTTAAACCATGATTACAGTAATTTTACAGTCTGTATGACTATGGAGTTAAACCATGATTACAGTAATTTTACAGTCTGGATGACTATGGAGTTAAACCATGATTACAGTAATTTTACAGTCTATGACTATGGAGTTAAACCATGATTACAGTAATTATACAGTCTGACTATGGAGTTAAACCATGATTACAGTAATTCTACAGTCTGAATGTATGACTATGGAGTTAAACCATGATTACAGTAATTTTACAGTCTGTATGACTATGGAGTTAAACCATGATTACAGTAATTTTACAGTCTGTATGACTATGGAGTTAAACCATGATTACAGTAATTTTACAGTCTGTATGACTATGGAGTTAAACCATGATTACAGTAATTATACAGTCTGGATGACTATGGAGTTAAACCATGATTACAGTAATTTTACAGTCTGTATGACTATGGAGTTAAACCATGATTACAGTAATTTTATAGTCTATGACTATGGAGTTAAACCATGATTACAGTAATTATACAGTCTGAATGTAATGGATGACTATGGAGTTAAACCATGATTACAGTAATTTTACAGTCTGGATGACTATGGAGTTAAACCATGATTACAGTAATTTTACAGTCTATATGACTATGGAGTTAAACCATGATTACAGTAATTATACAGTCTGGATGACTATGGAGTTAAACCATGATTACAGTAATTATACAGTCTGAATGTATGACTATGGAGTTAAACCATGATTACAGTAATTTTACAGTCTGAATGTAACAGAGCCCTGTTGGTTCAGCTGACCAGGGATGGATGCTGGGACCTAACTCCTCACACACCCCTGACCCCTGAACTCTGACAGCTCACCCTCTCAGTTCCCATAGGGCAGCCTGGATCCTAGAACCTGGGTCACACTATAATATAACCTTTATTCAAACCAGGGGGCTGTAGTGACGCCTCTTGCCGATGAGATGCAGTGCCTTAGTCCACTGCGCCACTCGGGAGTCGTGTGTTTTGATTCCAGCATGGGGCCATATATAGTAAATATATAGACCTGGTTGACCCCATGGGATGGCTCAGTGGGTTAACAGAGCTTGTGGTCAAAATAATGGGTATGGAAGAGGAGAGGAACACCATGGTTTTATCTCAGTTCACACATAATCACTCTCGTCGTGTCGTCTAGGTACTCTTTCGGGATAAAGTGTGAGGAAGAGGAAGGTGTGAATGAATGCAGCTTCCTTTTCTGTCTATGGCTACCTTATACAGTCAGCCTGGTTCCGCTCTCCTTTCCTCCGAAGCAGTAGAAATAGCATCAGAATGGTTTTAATCTGAATTCGTGCCAGGCTGGCTGTAGACGGGAGGTATCAACTCTGAGAGGAGAGGGAATGCCGGAGGGTCAGCACCTGTTGAGAATACTGTCTTCAGCTTTTGAAGTGGAGAGACACCAATTCTCACAATCCACCCTGCTTTAAATGCCACTGAAAGACCCAGAAACACAGACCAAACGGCTCTGTCTGAAACTGCACCCTATTCCACAATACAGTCCGGTACTTGTAACCAGGGCTCTACTGAAGAGTAGTGAACTATAAAAGGAAATAGGATGCCATTTGGGATACAAGCCACAGCAGTCCAGTGAAAAGGGAAGGCATGTTGCTCTGATGAGGAGCTAGACAGTGGTTCTCTTTCTAAGGACGCTAGACAGCATGTTGCTCTGATGAGGACGCTAGACAGCAGTTCTCTTTCTAAGGAGCTAGACAGCAGTTCTCCTTCTAAGGAGCTAGACAGCAGTTCTCTTTCTAAGGAGCTAGACAGTGCTTCTAAGGAGCTGGACAGCAGTTCTCTTTCTAAGGAGCTAGACAGTGGTTTTAAGGAGCTAGACAGCAGTTATCTTTCTAAGGACGCTAGACAGTGGTTCTAAGGAGCTAGACAGTGGTTCTCTTTCTAAGGAGCTACATAGTGGTTCTCTTATTAAGGAGCTAGACAGAGGTTCTAAGGAGCTAGACAGTGGTTCTCTTTCTAAGGAGCTAGACAGCAGTTCTCTTTCTAAGGAGCTAGACAGCGGTTTTCTTTCTAAGGAGCTAGACAGTGGTTCTCTTTCCAAGGAGCTAGACAGTGGTTCTAAGGAGCTAGACAGTGGATCTCTTTCTAAGGAGCTACACAGTGGTTCTCTTTCTAAGGAGCTACACAGTGGTTCTCGTATTAAGGAGCTAGACAGCAGTTCCCTTTCTAAGGAGCTAGACAGTGGTTCAAAGGAGCTAGACAGTGGTTCTCTTTCTAAGGAGCTAGACAGCAGTTCTCTTTCTAAGGAGCTAGACAGCGGTTCTCTTTCTAAGGAGCTAGACAGCGGTTCTAAGGGACTAGACAGCGGTTCTCTTTCTAAGGAGCTAGACAGCGGTTCTCTTTCTAAGGAGCTAGACAGTGGTTCTCTTTCCAAGGAGCTAGACAGTGGTTCTAAGGAGCTAGACAGCAGTTATCTTTCTAAGGAGCTCGACAGCAGGTCTCTTTCTAAGGAGCAAGACGGTGGTTCTAAGGAGCTAGACAGTGGTTCACTTTCTAAGGAGCTAGAGTGTTTCTCTTTCTAAGGAGCTAGAGAGTGGTTCTAAGGAGCTAGACAGTGGTTCTAAGGAGTTAGACAGTGGTTCTAAGGAGCTAGACAGTGATTCTCTTTCCAAGGAGCTAGAGAGTGGTTCTAAGGAGCTAGACAGTGGTTCTAAGGAGTTAGACAGTGGTTCTAAGGAGCTAGATAGTGATTATCTTTCTAAGGAGCTAGACAGCAGTTCTCCTTCTAAGGAGCTAGACAGCAGTTCTCTTTCTAAGGAGCTAGACAGTGCTTCTAAGGAGCTGGACAGCAGTTCTCTTTCTAAGGAGCTAGACAGTGGTTTTAAGGAGCTAGACAGCAGTTATCTTTCTAAGGACGCTAGACAGTGGTTCTAAGGAGCTAGACAGTGGTTCTCTTTCTAAGGAGCTACATAGTGGTTCTCTTATTAAGGAGCTAGACAGAGGTTCTAAGGAGCTAGACAGTGGTTCTCTTTCTAAGGAGCTAGACAGCGGTTCTCTTTCTAAGGAGCTAGACAGCGGTTTTCTTTCTAAGGAGCTAGACAGTGGTTCTCTTTCCAAGGAGCTAGACAGTGGTTCTAAGGAGCTAGACAGTGGATCTCTTTCTAAGGAGCTACACAGTGGTTCTCTTTCTAAGGAGCTACACAGTGGTTCTCGTATTAAGGAGCTAGACAGCAGTTCCCTTTCTAAGGAGCTAGACAGTGGTTCAAAGGAGCTAGACAGTGGTTCTCTTTCTAAGGAGCTAGACAGCAGTTCTCTTTCTAAGGAGCTAGACAGCGGTTCTCTTTCTAAGGAGCTAGACAGCGGTTCTAAGGGACTAGACAGCGGTTCTCTTTCTAAGGAGCTAGACAGCGGTTCTCTTTCTAAGGAGCTAGACAGTGGTTCTCTTTCCAAGGAGCTAGACAGTGGTTCTAAGGAGCTAGACAGCAGTTATCTTTCTAAGGAGCTCGACAGCAGGTCTCTTTCTAAGGAGCAAGACGGTGGTTCTAAGGAGCTAGACAGTGGTTCACTTTCTAAGGAGCTAGAGAGTGGTTCTAAGGAGCTAGACAGTGGTTCTAAGGAGTTAGACAGTGGTTCTAAGGAGCTAGACAGTGATTCTCTTTCCAAGGAGCTAGAGAGTGGTTCTAAGGAGCTAGACAGTGGTTCTAAGGAGTTAGACAGTGGTTCTAAGGAGCTAGATAGTGATTATCTTTCTAAGGAGCTAGACAGTGGTTCTAAGGAGCTAGACAGTGGTTCTAAGGAGCTAGACAGTGATTCTCTTTCTAAGGAGCTAGAGAGTGGTTCTAAGGAGCTAGACATTGGTTCTAAGGAGTTAGACAGTGGTTCTAAGGAGCTAGACAGTGGTTCACTTTCTAAGGAGCTAGACAGTGTTTCTCTTTCTAAGGAGCTGGAGAGTGGTTCTAAGGAGCTAGACAGTGATTCTCTTTCCAAGGAGCTAGAGAGTGGTTCTAAGGAGTTAGACAGTGGTTCTAAGGAGTTAGACAGTGATTCTAAGGAGCTAGACAGTGATTCTCTTTCCAAGGAGCTAGACAGTGGTTCTAATGAGCTAGATAGTGATTATCTTTCTAAGGAGCTAGACAGTGGTGCTAAGGAGCTAGACAGTGGTTCTAAGGAGCTAGACAGTGATTCTCTTTCTAAGGAGCTAGAGAGTGGTTCTAAGGAGCTAGACAGTGGTTCTAAGGAGCTAGACAGTGGTTCAAAGGAGCTAGACAGTGGTTCTCTTTCTAAGGAGATAGACAGCAGTTCTCTTTCTAAGGAGCTAGACAGCGGTTCTCTTTCTAAGGAGCTAGACAGCGGTTCTAAGGGACTAGACAGCGGTTCTCTTTCTAAGGAGCTAGACAGCGGTTCTCTTTCTAAGGAGCTAGACAGTGGTTCTCTTTCCAAGGAGCTAGACAGTGGTTCTAAGGAGCTAGACAGTGGTTCACTTTCTAAGGAGCTAGACAGTGTTTCTCTTTCTAAGGAGCTAGACAGTGTTTCTCTTTCTAAGGAGCTAGAGAGTGGTTCTAAGGAGTTAGACAGTGGTTCTAAGGAGTTAGACAGTGGTTCTAAGGAGCTAAACAGTGATTCTCTTTCCAAGGAGCTAGAGCGTGGTTCTAAGGAGCTAGACAGTGGTTTTAAGGAGTTAGACAATGGTTCTAAGGAGCTAGACTGTGATTCTCTTTCCAAGGAGCTAGACAGTGGTTCTAAGGAGCTAGATAGTGATTCTCTTTCTAAGGAGCTAGACAGTGGTTCTAAGGAGCTAGACAGTGGTTCTAAGGAGCTAGACAGTGATTCTCTTTCTAAGGAGCTAGAGAGTGGTTCTAAGGAGCTAGACATTGGTTCTAAGGAGTTAGACAGTGGTTCTAAGGAGCTAGACAGTGGTTCACTTTCTAAGGAGCTAGACAGTGGTTCTAAGGAGCTAGACAGTGGTTCTAAGGAGCTAGACAGTGATTCTCTTTCTAAGGAGCTAGAGAGTGGTTCTAAGGAGCTAGACAGTGGTTCTAAGGAGCTAGACAGTGATTATCTTTCTAAGGAGCTAGAGAGTGGTTCTAAGGAGCTAGACAGTGGTTCTAAGGAGCTAGACAGTGGTTCACTTTCTAAGGAGCTAGACAGTGTTTCTCTTTCTAAGGAGCTAGACAGTGGTTCTAAGGAGCTAGACAGTGGTTCTAAGGAGTTAGACAGTGGTTCTAAGGAGCTAGACAGTGATTCTCTTTCCAAGGAGCTAGACAGTGGTTCTAAGGAGCTAGACAGTCATTGTCTTTCTAAGGAGCTAGACAGTGGTTCTAAGGAGCTAGACAGTGGTTCTCAGGAGCTAGACAGTGAATCTCTTTCCAAGGAGCTAGACAGTGGTTCTAAGGAGTTAGACAGTGGTTCTCTTTCTAAGGAGCTAGACAGTTGTTCTAAGGATTTAGACAGTGGTTCTAAGGAGCTAGACAGTGGTTCTCTTTCTAAGCAGTTAGACAGTGAAACTTTTAATGAATTAACTTGGTCTTCAATGACCCAGGAACGTTTATTTCCCATTCACTGTCTTCTACCTGCCTGACTGTCTTTGTCTGTATTCCAAATGGCCCAGAGCTCTGGTGTACTATCAAGGGAGTAGGGTGCCATTTGGAATTCTTCCTCTGTCTGACTGTCAAGGGGAGCTGGTAAAGGAGGTTGAGGCCTGGTGGTGAACAGGAAGTGGAGGCCTGGTGGTGAACAGGAAGTGGAGACCTGGTAGTGAAGAGGAGGAGGAGGCCAGCTGGTAAAGGAGGTTGAGGCCTGGTGGTGAACAGGAAGTGGAGGCCAGCTGGTAAAGGAGGTTGAGTCCAGGTGGTGAACAGGAGGAGGAGGCCAGGTAGTGAACAGGAGGAGGAGGCCAGGTGGTGAACAGGAAGTGGAGGCCTGGTGGTGAACAGGAAGTGGAGGCCTGGTAGTGAACAGGAAGTGGAGGCCAGGTGGTGAACATGAAGTGGAGGCCTGGTGGTGAACAGGAAGTGGAGGCCTGGTGGTGAACAGGAAGTGGGGGCCTGGTGGTGAACAGGAGGAGGAGGCCAGGTGGTGAACAGGAAGTGGAGGCCTGGTGGTGAACAGGAGGAGGAGGCCAGGTGGTGAACAGGAAGTGGAGGCCTGGTAGTGAACAGGAAGTGGAGGCCTGGTGGTGAACAGGAAGTGGAGGCCTGGTAGTGAACAGGAGGAGGAGGCCAGCTGGTAAAGGAGGTTGAGGCCTGGTGGTGAACAGGAAGTGGAGGCCTGGTAGTGAACAGGAGGAGGAGGCCAGCTGGTAAAGGAGGTTGAGGCCAGGTGGTGAACAGGAGGAGGAGGCCAGGTGGTGAACAGGAAGTGGAGGCCTGGTGGTGAACAGGAAGTGGAGGCCTGGTAGTGAACAGGAAGTGGAGGCCAGGTGGTGAACATGAAGTGGAGGCCTGGTGGTGAACAGGAAGTGGAGGCCTGGTGGTGAACAGGAAGTGGAGGCCTGGTGGTGAACAGGAAGTGGAGGCCTGGTTGTGAACAGGAAGTGGAGGCCTGGTAGTGAACAGGAAGTGGAGGCCTGGTAGTGAACAGGAAGTGGAGGCCAGGTGGTGAACAGGAAGTGGAGGCCTGGTGGTGAACAGGAAGTGGAGGCCTGGTGGTGAACAGGAGGAGGAGGCCAGGTGGTGAACAGAAAGTGGAGGCCTGGTGGTGAACAGGAGGAGGAGGCCAGGTGGTGAACAGGAAGTGGAGGCCTGGTAGTGAACAGGAAGTGGAGGCCTGGTGGTGAACAGGAGGAGGAGGCCAGCTGGTAAACAGGAAGTGGAGGCTTGGTGGTGAACAGGAAGTGGATGCCTGTTAGTGAACAGGAAGTGGAGGCCTGGTAGTGAACAGGAGGTGGAGGCCTGGTGGTGAACAGGAAGTGGAGGCCTGGTAGTGAACAGGAGGTGGAGGCCTGGTGGTGAACAGGAAGTGGAGGCCTAGTGGGGAAAAGGAGCCTGATGTGTTAAATGAGCTTTGCACTAATGAGAGTCACGCTTGTGCTCTTCTAGGAATAGGTCGGGTGAGAGAGACTTGTCTGTGTAACAGGGTTCATAATTCACATCAGACCTGAGGAACTGAGGACCTGAGGGCCTGAGGAACTGAAGACCTGAGGAACTGAAGACCTGAGGAACTGAAGACCTGAGGGCCTGAGGAACTGAGGACCTGAGTACCTGAGGGCCTGAGAGAGAGAGAGAGAACAAGAGAGAGAGAGAGAACAAGAGAGAGCGAGAAAGAGAGAGAGAGAGAGAGAGGGAGGGAGAGAGAGAGAGAGAGAGAAAGAGAGAGAGAGAGAGAGAGAGAGAGAGAGAGAGAGAGAGAGAGAGAGAGAGAGAGAGAGAGAGAGAGAGAGAGAGAGAACAAGAGAGAGAGAGAAAGAGAGAGAGAGAGAGAGAGAGAGAGAGAGAGAGAGAGAGAGAGAGAGAGAGAGAGAGAGAGAGAGACAGAGACAGAGACAGAGACAGAGACGGAGAGGGAGAGAGAGAGAGAACAAGAGAGAGAGAGAGAGAGAGAGAGAGCGACAGACTGGGTGAAGAGAGAGAAGAAGAGGGAGAGAACAGAGAGAGAGAGAGAGAGAGAGAGCGACAGACTTGGTGAAGAGGGCCAAACTAGCACAGATGGTGTGTGCCGGTTGCCAGGGTAACATCGAAAGACAGAACTCTGCTCACATCATATGTGGTCCGTTTAGTTTACCCGTCCCGTCATAACCACCACTACACTCACTGTAAAAACGTCATCTCTATACACAACACTGTGTAAATCATACCTCAGATCTTTCTACATATTCCAGCCTAACTGTCACATCCTGTGGTAATGTGATAAGTGGAAGGGGGTTGATTTAAGGCCACGACAGCATAGTGCTGACTGCAGACCAGAAACCTTCTTTTTAATCATTTACTTCGATTGAAAATTAAGTTTCTGTGTTGATATTTGAAAAAAAAGGCATTGTGAATAAAGATCAGACTGCTACAGTATACAGGCCCTAGTCCGAGGGTATTATAGAAACTGTCCAAATGTCCAAATCACCTCAGACTCAGTGGAGGCTGCTGATTGGAGGACGGCTCATAATAATGGCTGGAACGGAGCGAATGGAACGGCATCAAACACGTGGAAACCACGGAAACCATGTGATTGATGTATTTGATCCCATTCCACCGATTCCGTTCCAGTCATTACCACTAGCACCGTCCTCCCCAAATTAAGGTGTCACCAACCTCCTGTGGTTAAACTGATTGAGCTACAGTATTCTAGACATCCAATTCCCCTCAGTTAGACTGATTGAGCTATTCAAGACATTCAATACTAGAGAGGATCACAAGTTGAAATGTTGTAAGCTGGTTGTAATGCTGTCAGACAACTTTGCATGCTGGGAATTCTACAGAACCAAAGGGCAAGGAAGACCAAACACATCCACATTTAGTTGGTCCGTCTGATTAAAATCTAGAGAGGAAAAGCATAAGGGATACAACTACATCTAGTAACCTCCTATGATCTGCTATGACCTCTTATGATCTGCTATGATCGCCTATGGTCTGCTATGATCTGCTATGACCTCCTATGATCTGCTATGATCTGCTATGGTCTGCTATGATCTGCTATGACCTCCTATGATCTGCTATGATCTGCTATGACCTCCTATGATCTGCTATGATCTGCTATGACCTCTTATGATCTGCTATGATATCCTATGGTCTGCTATGATCTGCTATGACCTCCTATGATCTGCTATGATCTGCTATGACCTCTTATGATCTGCTATGATCTCCTATGGTCTGCTATGATCTGCTATGACCTCTTATGATCTGCTATGACCTCCTATGATCTGCTATGATCTGCTATGACCTCTTATGATCTGCTATGACCTCCTATGATCTGCTATGATCTGCTATGACCCCCTATGATCTGCTATGATCTGCTATGACCTCTTATGATCTGCTATGACCTCCTATGTTCTGCTATGATCTCCTATTATCTACCATGACCTCCATTCAAACTCCATTCAACTCCATTCAAAATCTCCATTCAAACTCCATTCAAATTGAATTCAAAATCTCCATTCAAAATCTCCATTCAAACTCCATTCAAACACCATTCAAACTTAATTTAAAATCTCCTTTCAAAATTAGTTCAAAATCCATTCACACTCTATTCAAAATTTCCATTCTGACTCCATTCAAACTCCATTCAAAATCCATTCGAAATCCATTCAAACTCCATTCAAACTCCATTCACAGTTTCCATTCAAACTCCATTCAAAATCCATTCGAAATCCATTCAAACTTAATTTAAAATCTCCTTTCAAAATTAGTTCAAAATCCATTCAAACTCCATTCAAATCCATTCAAACTTAATTCAAAATCTCCATTCAAGCCCCATTCAAAATCTCAATTTAAAATCTCTATTCAAACTCTAATCAAACTCCATTCATAATCTCCTTTCAAACTCCGTTCAAAATCCATTCAAAATCTCCATTCAAAATCTCCATTCAAACTCCATTTAAAATCCATTCAATCTCCATTCAAAATCTCCATTCCAACTCCATTCAAACTTAATTCAAAATCTCCATTCAAGCCCCATTCAAAATTTCAATTTTAAATCTCTATTCAAACTCCAATCAAACTCCATTCATAATCTCCATTCAAACACCATTTAAACTCCATTCAAAATCTCTTTCAAACTCCATTCAAAATCTCCATTCAATCTCCATTCAAAATCTCCATTCAAACTCCATTCAAATTTAAATCAAAATCTCCATTCAAAATCTCCATTCAAAATCCATTTAAAATCCATTCAATCTCCATTCAAAATCTCCATTCCAACTCCATTCAAACTTAATTCAAAATCTCCATTCAAGCCCCATTCAAAATTTCAATTTTAAATCTCTATTCAAACTCCAATCAAACTCCATTCATAATCTCCATTCAAACACCATTTAAACTCCATTCAAAATCTCTTTCAAACTCCATTTAAAATCCATTCAATCTCCATTCAAAATCTCCATTCCAACTCCATTCAAACTTAATTCAAAATCTCCATTCAAACCCCATTCAAAATTTCAATTTTAAATCTCTATTCAAACTCCAATCAAACTCCATTCATAATCTCCATTCAAACACCATTTAAACTCCATTCAAAATCTCTTTCAAACTCCATTCGAAATCTCCATTCAATCTCCATTCAAAATCTCCATTCAAACTCCATTCAAATTTAAATCAAAATCTCCATTCAAAATCTCCATTCAAACTCCACTCAAACTCCATTCAATCTCCATTCAAAATCTCCATTCAAACTCCATTCAAAATCTCCTTTCAAAATTTGTTCAAAATCTCCTTTCAAACTCCATTTAAAATCCATTCAAACTCCATTCAAAATCTCCATTCAAACTCCATTCAAACGCCATTCAAAATCTCCATTCAAAATCTCCATTCAAACTCTGTTCAAAAACTCCATTCCAACTCCATTCAAATTCCATTCAAACTCCATTCAAACTCCATTCAAACTCCATTCAAAATCTCCATTCAAACTCCATTCAAAATCTCCATTCAAACTCCATTCAAAATCTCCATTCAAAAACTCCATTCAAACTCCATTCAAACTCCATTCACAGTCTCCATTCAAACTCCATTCAAAATCCATTCAAAATCTCCTTTCAAAATGTGTTCAAAATCTCCTTTCAAACTCCATTCAAAATCTCCATTCAAACTCCATTCAAACGCCATTCAAAATCTCCATTCAAACTCCATTCAAAATCTCCTTTCAAAATTTGTTCAAAATCTCCTTTCAAACTCCATTCAAACTCTGCATTCAAACTCTTGTTCAAAATCTGCATTCAAACTCCATTCAAATCCATTAAAACTCCATTCAAAATCTCCATTCCAACTCCATTCAAACTTAATTGAAAATCTCCATTCAAGCCCCATTCAAAATCTCAATTTTAAATCTCTATTCAAACTCCAATCAAACTCCATTCATAATCTCCATTCAAACTCCATTTAAACTCCATTCAAAATCTCTTTCAAACTCCGTTCAAAAACTACATTCAAACTCCGTTCAAAAACTCCATTCCAACTCCATTCAAATTCCATTCAAACTCCATTCAAACTCCATTCAAACTCCATTCAAAATCTCCATTCAAACTCCAT
>NC_060173.1:116859106-116904106 GCF_021184085.1 Oncorhynchus gorbuscha | reverse complement strand
TTTTCCATGCCAATAAAGCCCCTTGAATTGAGACAGACAGAGAACGAGCCAGTGTCTATCTGTGTAACCCCGCCCTTCTGGACTGTATGTGTAACCCTGCCCCTCTGGACTGTATGTGTAACCCCGCCCCTCTGGACTGTATGTGTAACCCTGCCCCTCTGGACTGTATGTGTAACCCCGCCCCTCTGGGCTGTATGTGTAACCCCGCCCCTCTGGACTGTATGTGTAACCCCGCCCCTCTGGACTGTATGTGTAACCCCGCCCCTCTGGACTGTATGTGTAACCCCGCCCCTCTGGGCTGTATGTGTAACCCCGCCCCTCTGGACTGTATGTGTAACCCCGCCCCTCTGGACTGTATGTGTAACCCCGCCCCACTGGGCTGTATGTGTAACCCCGCCCCTCTGGGCTGTATGTGTAACCCCGCCCCTATGGGCTGTATGTGTAACCCCGCCTCTCTGGGCTGCATGGGAGCTGTCGTGAGATGAGGGCAGATATCAGATTACACCTCCCTGTCTGTGTCCTCGTCTCCAGTGACAAGATCAGGTTGATTCCCTGGACGACAGAGCCTCACAAGGCAGACACTCCAGATGTATTTATACGCTTTAAAGGGGATTATTCAGCACTCTGTGAGCCTGACGGAAAGACACGACACAGAGGGGAGAGGAGAGAGAGGAGAGAGGAGAGAGGGAGGATAGGAGAGGATAGAGAGGAGAGAGGAGAGAGGGAGGATAGGAGAGGAGAGAGAGGAGAGAGGAGAGAGGGAGGATAGGAGAGGATAGAGAGGAGAGAGGAGAGAGGGAGGATAGGAGAGGATAGAGAGGAGAGAGGAGAGAGGGAGGATAGGAGAGGAGAGAGAGG
Source organism: Oncorhynchus gorbuscha (assembly GCF_021184085.1). Classification (NCBI taxonomy): domain Eukaryota; kingdom Metazoa; phylum Chordata; class Actinopteri; order Salmoniformes; family Salmonidae; genus Oncorhynchus; species Oncorhynchus gorbuscha. Next base: position 116,903,248 of record NC_060173.1, on the reverse strand, counting down.
AGAGAGGAGAGAGGGAGGATAGGAGAGGATAGAGAGGAGAGAGGGAGGATAGGAGAGGAGAGAGAGGAGAGAGGAGAGAGGGAGGATAGGAGAGGATAGAGAGGAGAGAGGGAGGATAGGAGAGGAGAGAGAGGAGAGAGGAGAGAGGGAGGATAGGAGAGGATAGAGAGGAGAGAGGGAGGATAGGAGAGGAGAGAGAGGAGAGAGGAGAGAGGGAGGATAGGAGAGGAGGAGAGGAGAGAGGGAGGATAGGAGAGGATAGAGAGGAGAGAGGAGAGAGGGAGGATAGGAGAGGATAGAGAGGAGAGAGGAGAGAGGGAGGATAGGAGAGGAGAGAGAGGAGAGAGGAGAGAGGGAGGATAGGAGAGGATAGAGAGGAGAGAGGGAGGATAGGAGAGGAGAGAGAGGAGAGAGGAGAGAGGGAGGATAGGAGAGGATAGAGAGGAGAGAGGGAGGATAGGAGAGGAGAGAGAGGAGAGAGGAGAGAGGGAGGATAGGAGAGGATAGAGAGGAGAGAGGAGAGAGGGAGGATAGGAGAGGAGAGAGAGGAGAGAGGAGAGAGGGAGGATAGGAGAGGAGGAGAGGAGGAGAGGAGGAGAGGAGGAGAGAGGAGAGGAGAGAGAGGAGAGAGGAGAGAGGGAGGATAGGAGAGGAGAGAGAGGAGGAGAGAGGAGAGAGGGAGGAGGAGAGGAGAGAGAGGAGAGAGGAGAGAGGGAGGATAGGAGAGGAGGAGAGGAGGAGAGGAGGAGAGGAGGAGAGGAGGAAAGAGGAGTGGGGAGTGCAAACATATGTTTCCCATGCCAATAAAGCCCCTTAAATTGAAATTGAAATTGAGAGTGAGAGAAAGAAGGAAAGAAATAAAAAAAGAAGGGAGAGAGAGAGACACAGAGAGAGACACAGAGAGAGACACAGAGAGAGAGAGACACAGAGAGAGACACAGAGAGAGACACAGAGAGAGACACAGAGAGAGACACAGAGAGAGACACAGAGAGAGACACAGAGAGAGACACAGAGAGAGACACAGAGAGAGACACAGAGAGAGACACAGAGAGAGACACAGAGAGAGACAAGGCAAGAAGGGCATTCTATGCCATCAAAAGGAACATAAATTTCAACATACCAATTAGGATCTGGCTAAAAATACTTGAATCAGTCATAGAGCCCATTGCCCTTTATGGTTGTGAGGTCTGGGGTCCGCTCACCAACCAAGACTTCACAAAATGGGACAAACAACAAATTGAGACTGCACGCAGAATTCTGCAAAAACATCCTCCGTGTACAACGAAGAACACCAAATAATGCATGCAGAGCAGAATTAGGCCGATACCCACTAATTATCAAAATCCAGAAAAGAGCTGTTAAATTCTACAACCACCTAAAAGGAAGCGATTCCCAAACCTTCCATAACAAAGCCATCACCTACAGAGAGATGAACCTGGAGAAGAGTCTCCTAAGCAAGCTGGTCCTGGGGCTCTGTTCACAAACACAAACACACCCTACAGAGCCCCAGGACAGCAGCACAATTAGACCCAACCAAATCATGAGAAAAAAAAAGATAATTACTTGACACATTGGAAAGAATTAACAAAAAAACAGAGCAAACTGGAATGCTATTTGGCCCTACACAGAGAGTACACAGCGGCAGAATACCTGACCACTGTGACTGACCCAAAATTAAGGAAAGCTTTGACTATGTACAGACTCAGCGAGCATAGCCTTGCTATTGAGAAAGGCCGCCGTAGGCAGACATGGCTCTCAAGAGAAGACAGGCTATGTGCTCACTGCCCACAAAATGAGATGGAAACTGAGCTGCACTTCCAAACCTCCTGCCCAATGTATGACCAGGAGGAGAGAAGATAGGGTCAGTAAGGGGACAGCTTGACAGAGACACTATGACTAACACCACAGCCTGTCATACAGGTCAGATAGCTAACAGGTCAGATAGCTAACAGGTCAGATAGCTATATATAGCTAACAGGTCAGATAGCTAACAGGTCAGATAGTTAACAGGTCAGATAGTTAACAGGTCAGATAGCTAACAGGTCAGATAGCTAACAGGTCACATAGCTAACAGGTCAGATAGTTAACAGGTCAGATAGCTAACAGGTCAGATAGCTAACAGGTCAGATAGCTAACAGGTCAGATAGTTAACAGGTCAGATAGCTAACAGGTCAGATAGCTAACAGGTCAGATAGTTAACAGGTCAGATAGCTAACAGGTCAGATAGCTAACAGGTCAGATAGCTAACAGGTCAGATAGCTAACAGGTCAGATAGTTAACAGGTCAGATAGCTAACAGGTCAGATAGTTAACAGGTCAGATAGCTAACAGGTCAGATAGCTAACAGGTCAGATAGTTAACAGGTCAGATAGCTAACAGGTCAGATAGCTAACAGGTCAGATAGTTAACAGGTCAGATATCAAACAGGTCAGATAGCTAACAGGTCAGATAGTTAACAGGTCAGATAGCTAACAGGTCAGATAGCTAACAGGTCACTATCAGGTCAGATAGTTAACAGGTCAGATGGTTAACTAGCTAGATCAGTAGTCTGTAATCAGGGGTCTATAATCAGTATTCTGTAATCAGGGGTCTATAATCAGGGGTCTATAATCAGTAGTCTGTAATCAGGGGTCTGTAATCAGGGGTCTGTAATCAAGGGTCTGTAATCAGGGGTCTATAATCAGGGGTCTATAATCAGTAGTCTGTAATCAGGGGTCTGTAATCAGGGGTCTATAATCAAGGGTCTGTAATCAGGGGTCTATAATCAGGGGTCTATAATCAGGGGTCTGTAATCAGGGGTCTGTAATCAGGGGTCTCTAATCAGGGGTCTTTAATCAATGGTCTCTAATCAGGGGTCTTTAATCAAGGGTCTATAATCAGGGGTCTGTAATCAGGGGTCTGTAATCAAGGGTCTGTAATCAGGGGTCTATAACCAGGGGTCTTTAATCAGTGGTCTGTAATCAGGGGTCTATAATCAGTGGTCTGTAATCAGGGGTCTGTAATCGGTGGTCTGTAATCCGTGGTCTGTAATCAGGGGTCTGTAATCAGGGGTCTGTAATCAGGGTCTATAATCAGGGGTCTGTAATCAGGTGTCAGGATTTGGCCAGGGTTGTTCCGGTTTTTGGTCACTAGATGCCCCCATTGTGCCTTTTGTTTTCCCTTGATCCCCATTATTATTTGCACCTGTGCCTCGTTTCCCCTGATTGTATTTAAACCCTTTGTTTTCCTCTGTTCTTTGCTCTGTGTTTGTATGTTAGCACCCAGCCCTAGTACTCTGTGAACTCTTGTTGATCCCGGTGGACTCTCTTGTGGAATTCTGTTTTTTTTGTTCTTGTTTGTTTGTTTTTGAGTATCTTTTGAGGCTTTTTGTGCTTTACCTTCCACCTTGTGGATTTACCTTTTTGTCTTGGAGGATTACCTTTGTTCTTGTGGAATTCCTTTTGAGGTTGTGGAGTTACATGTTTTCCTGAAGAACTTCACTTTTTACTTCATTAAATACACCGTCTCAAGTACTGCTGTGTCTGCCTCATCTTCTGGGTTCTGCCGACTATTCGTGGCTCAGTTGGTTAAGTGACTGTTTCTCACTCCGGAGACCCGGGTTCGTAACTGGGTCCTGACATCAGGGGTCTGTAATAAGGGGTGGAGAGGGGAGAGGAGTGACAGTGGCTCAGTAAGCCTGCTTGCTGGGGATTTAAAGCTTTGGCCACATGAGGTTGGACAGGGTGGGTGTGATGCAGGGTCGTGATTCCAGATTATGTTACTGAAAACAAGGGGTACGAGCATCCTCCACCCCTCCTAACTCACGTCTCAAACCACCAGTTCACCCTTAACCCTGCCTCCACCCCAAGAAGCGTGTGTGTGTGTGTGTGTGTGTGTGTGTGTGTGTGTGTGTGTGTGTGTGTGTGTGTGTGTGTGTGTGTGTGTGTGTGTGTGTGTGTGTGTGTGTGTGTGTGTGTGTGTGTGTGTGTGTGTCCAACCCTAACCACTGTTCCGTCTCTAGCCAACGGGGGAAGGAAGGCAGATGAGTTGATCTCATTACATTAGCAGCTAAATGAACGATCTGTCTTAAGAGAGCAACACTCGCATTCCAGGGCGATTCTGGGAACTGGGACGCGGTTTGTGGTTTCTAAAGTTCTCAACAAGAACATCCTGCACATCACATCACACTAGTAGCCATGTAGAAATGATCAACTCAGGAATAAGATAGATAAAGGATGTAATAAGTTTGAGAGAGAGAGAGAGAGAGCAAATTAAATGTTGTTTGCCAAATGAGACAAATATCAGGTAGTATTTTTCCTGTGAAATACTTCCCAAAGATACAGATAAAAAATAAATTAAATTATAAAATAAAGTAAGCATGGAGCTATATACAGGAAGTACCAGTACCAGATCAATGTGGAGCTATATACAGGAAGTACCAGTACCAGATCAATGTGGAGCTATATACAGGAAGTACCAGATCAATGTGGAGCTATATACAGGAAGTACCAGATCAATGTGGAGCTATATACAGGAAGTACCAGATCAATGAGGAGCTATATACAGGAAGTACCAGATCAATGTGGAGCTATATACAGGAAGTACCAGATCAATGTGGAGCTATATACAGGAAGTACCAGATCAATGTGGAGCTATATACAGGAAGTACCAGATCAATGTGGAGTCATATACAGGAAGTACTGTGTGCAGATGTACAAGGTATTTGAAGTAGATATGTACATGAAGGCAGGGTAAAGTGACTAGGCATGTATATAGTGTACATATAGTGTTTATATAGTGTGTATATAGTGTGCATAGTGTGTATATAGTCTATATAGTGTATATAGTGTGTATATGGTGTATGTAGTGAATATAATGTGTGTATAGTGTGTGTCTAGTGTGTATATAGTTTGTATATATTGTGTATATTGTGTATATTGTGTATATAGTGTGTATATAGTGTGTATATAGTGTGTGTATTGTATGTATATAGTGTGTGTATAGTGTGTGTATAGTGTGTATGTAGTGTGTAGATAGTGTATACAGTGTGTGTATAGTGTGCATGTAGTATGTATAGAGTGTGTACAGTGTGTATATAGTGTGTTTATAGTGTATATAGTGTGTACAGTGTGTATATAGTTTGTATATAGTGTGTATAGTGTGTATATAGTGTGCATATACTGTGTACAGTGTGTATATAGTGTGTATATAGTGTGTTTATAGTGTATATAGTGTGTACAGTGTGTATATAGTTTGTATATACTGTGTACAGTGTGTATATAGTGTGTATATACTGTGTACAGTGTGTATATAGTGTGTATAGTGTGTATATGGTGTGTATATACTGTGTACAGTGTGTATATAGTGTGTATATACTGTGTACAGTGTGTATATAGTGTGTTTATAGTGTGTATATCATGTATTCATAGTGTCTATATAGTGTGTACAGTGTGTATATGGTGTGTATATAGTGTATATATTGTGTATATAGTGTGTACATAGTGTGTATATAGTTTGTATATATTGTGTATATAGTGTGTACATAGTGTGTATATAGTGTGTATATAGTGTGTATATAGTGTGTATATAGTGGGTATATAGTGTGTATATAGTGTGTATAGTGTATATATGGTGTGTATAGTGTGTACAGTGTGTACATAGTGTGTATATAGTGTATATATTGTGTATATAGTGTGTATATAGTGTATATATTGTGTATATAGTGTGTACATAGTGTGTATATAGTTTGTATATATTGTGTATATAGTGTGTACATAGTGTGTATATAGTGTGTATATAGTGTGTACATAGTGTGTACATAGTGTGTATATAGTGTGTATATAGTGTGTACATAGTGTGTATATAGTGTGTATATAGTGGGTATATAGTGGGCATATAGTGATATAGTGTGTATATAGTGGGTATATAGTGGCTATATAGTGATATAGTGGGTATATAGTGATATAGTGTGTATATAGTGTGTATATAGTGGGTATATAGTGTGTATATAGTGTGTATATAGTGTGTATATAGTGTGTATATAGTGATATAGTGTGTATATAGTGGGTATATAGTGATATAGTGTGCATATAGTGGGTATATAGTGATATCGTGTGTATATAGTGGGTATATAGTGATATCGTGTGTATATAGTGGGTATATAGTGATATAGTGTGTATATAGTGTGTATATAGTGGGTATATAGTGGGTATATAGTGATATAGTGTGTATATAGTGTGTATATAGTGGGTATATAGTGATATAGTGTGTATATAGTGTGTATATAGTGTGTATATAGTGGGTATATAGTGATATAGTGTGTATATAGTGTGTATATAGTGGGCATATAGTGGGTATATAGTGATATAGTGTGTATATAGTGTGTATATAGTGGGCATATAGTGGGTATATAGTGATATAGTGTGTATATAGTGTGTATATAGTGTTTATATAGTGTGTATATAGTGGGTATATAGTGATATAGTGTGTATATAGTGTGTATATAGTGGGTATATAGTGATATAGTGTGTATATAGTGTGTATATAGTGGGTATATAGTGATATAGTGTGTATATATTGTGTATATAGTGTGTACATAGTGTGTATATAGTTTGTATATATTGTATATAGTGTGTATATAGTGTGTGTATAGTGTGTATAGTGTGCATTTATAGTGTGTATAGTGTATTTATAGTGTGTCTATATAGTGTGTATAGTGTGTACAGTGTGTATATAGTGTGTATACAGTGTATATCGTGTGTATGTAGTGTGTATATTGTGTTTATATTTATTATGTAGTGTGTATATAGTGTATGTATAGTGTGTATATAGTTTGTATATAGTGTGTATATAATAATAATAATAATAATAATATATGCCATTTAGCAGACGCTTTTATCCAAAGCGACTTACAGTCATGTGTGCATACATTCTACGTATGGGTGGTCCCGGGGATCGAACCCACTACCCTGGCGTTACAAGCGCCATGCTCTACCAACTGAGCTACACAGGACCCTATATAGTGTCTATATAGTGTGGTTATAGTGTGTATAGTGTGTGTATATTGTCTTTTGAGTGTACATACAGCCAGTGCACGATCTGGCCCATGCATATAGTTAACCATTTAATTATCTATTTAGCAGTGTTTACTATTTAGCAGTCTTATGGTTTGAGGGTAGAAGCTTTCCCGGGGCCTGTTGGTTCGATAGCTCGTTTATCATTTGCCAGACAGTAGCAGAGTGAACCGTCTTGGATGGCTGTAGTCTTTGGCGATTGTTCTGTCTTTTCTCTGACACCCCCTGATATTGAGGTTCTGGATGGCAGGGAGCTAGGCCCCGGGTGTTGTACTGGGCCATCCGTTCTATCCTCTCTAGCGCTTTGCGATCGAGGGCGGTGCATTTGCCATACCAGGCGGTGATGCTGCCAGTCGAGACGCTCTCGATGGTGCAGCTGTAGAACTGTTTGAAGCCCAGGCCAAATCTTTTCAGTTTCCCGAGTGGGAAGAGTCACTGTCGTGCCCTTTTCACGTCTGTGCAGGTGTGTGTGTGGACCATGTTAAGTCCTTCGGGAATGTGGACACCAAGGAACTTGAAGCTCTCGACCTGTTCCACTATAGCTACCTGGATGGGGGCATGCTCTCACCTCTTTCTCCTATAGTCCACAAACGGCTACTTGGACTTACTGACATTGAGGGAGAGGTTGTTGTCCTGGCACCACACTGCCAAGTCTCTGACTTCCTCCTTGCCAAGTCTCTGACTTCTCATCACCATCGGTGATCAAGCTTACCACTGTTGTGTCGTCAGCGAACTTGATGATGGAGTTGGAGGCATGCGTGGCCACGCAGTTGAGTACAGGAGGGGACATAGCACCCACCCTTGCGGGGCCCCAGTGTTGAGGATCAGCGTGACAGATGTTTTGTAGCCTACCCTTACCACATGGGCCTGTCAGGATGTCCAGGATCCAGTTGCAGAGGGAGTTGTTCAGTCCCAGGGGCCACAGTTTGGTGATGAACTTGGAAGTAGAATAGAACAGTCTATGAACAGCATTCTGACACAGTTATAATATGTTTTGCTCGTCTTTAGGTGGGATTGAGATAGTGCTGTTGATGTGCCAGTATGTGAATTGGATAGATGGGTGTCTGGGATGATGTGTGTGGTGACGTGTCTTTTCAAAGCAGTTATAGACGATTACAGATGTGTGTGCTTCAGGGCGATACTCATTTAGGCAGGTTACCTTAGAGTTCTTGGGAACAGGGGACAATGGTGGTCATCTTGAAACATGTTGGGATTACAAGTGCGATTTAAAAAAGTTCCACAAAAACACCTGCCAGTTGGTCATGCTCTGAGAACGTTCCATGATGTTACGTCCGGCCACCTGTTTGAAAGGTTCTCTGACTCAGAACAACAGGGTTTTCATGGAAGAGGTCTGCGTCACTGGGTTTTCCCTTATCGTCTGCAAACCCTGACACATACAACGAGGGTCAGAGACAGTGTTCCACCTTCCTCCTTGTTGCGTGTTTGATGTCTCGCCGGAGGTCGTAGTGGGTTTTCTGCGTCCGTGTCCCAGTATTGTAAACGACCTTTAACCCAGTGAGGATACTGCCTGTAGTCCAGGGTTCCTCAACTGCCGGGTGATTTTAATTGGCTCCCCAAGTTCTCTGAGCAATATATATTTATATATTTCAGCTTCCTGCGAAGAGACGCTGTGGTGCCCTTTTCACAACTGTGACGATATATATATTGCTAAGAGAACTTATATATACAGTGGGGCAAAAAAGTATTTAGTCAGCCACCAATTGTGCAAGTTCTCCCACTTAAAAAGATGAGAGAGGCCTGCAATTTTCATCATAGGTAGACTTCAACTATGACAGACAAAATGAGAAAAAAAATCCAGAAAATCACATTTATTTGCAAATTATGGTGGAAAATAAGTATTTTGTATATATATATATATATATATATACACTATATGCACTATATACACACTATATATATTTTATATATTTTATATATATAGTATATTTTATTTGGAGGGGTAAAAACACCAACAATTTGTGGAAAATGTGTTCCCACGCTTAATAGAGAGATGTGATTGTATACAAATATAAGTTTGAAATTATGTTTTAATTAATTAAGTCAATTTGCGGTCTTCAAAATATGTTTTGGCCCCCTGATTAAACGCTCAAGAAACAAAATTGGCCCGCGGCTGAATCTAGTCGATGATATCTGCTGTAATCCGTGGTTTTTGGTTTGGTCACTGTAGGGATGACATCGTCTCTGCACTTAATGATTAAGTCTGTGACTGATGTGGTAAAAACTCCTCAATGCTATCAGATGAATCCCGGAATGTATCCTAGTCTGTACTTGCAAAAAAGTGTGAGAGAGAGAGAAAAGAGAGAGAGAGAGAGAGAGAGAGAGAGAGAGAGAGAGAGAGAGAGAGAGAGAGAGAGAGAGAGAGAGAGAGAGAGAGAGAGAGGAGAGAGATAATGAGAGAGAGAAAGAGAGAGAGATAATGAGAGAGAGAGAGAGAGAGAGACAGAGAGAGAGAAACAGAGAGAGAAACAAAGAGAGAGAGAGAGAGAAACAAAGAGAGAAAGAGAGGGAGAGAGATAATGAGAGAGAGAAAGAGAGAGAGATAATGAGAGAGAGAAAGAGAGAGAGAAACACAGAGAGAGAAACAGAGAGAGAGAAACAGAGAGAGAGAGAGAGAGAGAGAAGAGAATGAGAGAGAGAGAAGGAGAGAGATAATGAGAGAGAGAAAGAGAGAGAGAAACACAGAGAGAGAGAAACAGAGAGAGAGAGAGAGAGATAATGAGAGAGAGAGAGAGAGAGAGAGAGAGAGAGAGAGAGAGAGAGAGAGAGAGAGAGAGAGAGAGAGAGAGAGAGAGAGAGATAATGAGAGAGAGAAAGAAACAGAGAGAGAGAAAAAGAGAGAGAGAGAGAGAGATAGATGAGAGAGAGAGAGAGAGAGAGAAACAGAGGCAGTATTCATCTGATGAAGAGGATTTGCAAATGGATCCTGGACTTCCTGACGGGCCGACCCAAATGGTGATGGTAGGTAACAACACATCTGCCACCCTGATCCTCAACACTGGTGCCCTTCAGGGGTGTGTGCTCAGTCCCCTACTGTATTCCCTGTTCACGCATGACTGCGTGGCCAGGCACAACTCCAACACCATCATTAAGTTTTCATACGACACAACAGTGGTAGGCCTGATCACCGACAACGACGAGACAGGCCGCCTTCCCTTCCAGTTAAAAAAAATCACTGAAGCTGGAGACTCATTTCTCCTAACTTTAAGCACCAGCTGTCAGAGCAGCTCACAGATCACTGCGCCTGTACACAGCCCACCTGTAAATAGCCCATCTGTAAATAGCCCATCTGTAAATAGCCATCTGTAAATAGCCCATCTGTAAATATCCCATCTGTAAATAGCCCATCTGTAAATAGCCCATCCAACTACCTCATCCCCATATTGTTATTTATTTTCTTCTCCTTTGCACCCCAGTATCTCTACTTGCACATTCATCTTATGCACATCTATCATTCCAGTGTTTAATTGCTATATTGTAATTATTTTGCCAGTATGACCTATTTATTGCCTTACCTCCCTTATCTTACCTCATTTGCACTCACTGTATGTAGACTTTTCTATTGTGTTATTAACTGTATGTTTTGTTAATTCCATGTGTAACTGCGTTGTTGTCTGTGTCGAACTGCTTTGCTTTATCTTGGCCAGGTCGCAGTTGTAAATGAGAACTTGTTCTCAACTAGCCTACCTGGTTAAATAAAGGTGTTCTCAACTGGCCTACCTGGTTAAATAAAGGTGTTCTCAACTGGCCTACCTGTTTAAATAAAGGGGTTCTCAACTGGCCTACCTGGTTAAATAAAGGTGAAATAAATATAAAATAAAAATGTACAGGTAATTAAAGTAACAGGAAATGTAGTCATTCTACCCCTGGTGACGATCCACTGGTCTGTCTGTCTGTCTGTCTGTCTGTCTGTCTGTCTGTCTGTCTGTCTGTCTGTCTGTCTGTCTGTCTGTCTGTCTGTCTGTCTGTCTGTCTGTCTGTCTGTCTGTCTGTCTGTCTGTCTGTCTGTCTGTCTGTCTGTCTGTCTGTCTGTCTGTCTGTCTGTCTGTCTGTCTGTCTGTCCTGTTTTCTACCTCTCGTTACATATCTTAGAATCAGATGCCTTTGGAAAGTATTCAGACCCCTTGACAATTTGCATATTTTGTTACGTTACAGCCTTACTCTAAAATGGATTAAATCTTATTTTTTTACATCAATCATAATTACCTCATAATGACAAAGCAAAAACAAGTTTGTAAAGATTCTTGCTAATTTATAAAAAATTTAAAACGGAAATATCACATTTACATAAGTATTCAGACCCTTCAATCAGTACTTTGTTGAAGCACCTTTGGCAGCGATTACAGACTCCAGTCTTCTTGGGTAGGACGCTACAAGCTTGGCACACCTGTATTTGGCGAGTTCTTCTCTGCAGATCCTCAAAAGCTCTGTCAGGTTGGATGGGGAGCGTCGCTGCACAGCTATTTTCAGGTCTCTCCAAAGATGTTCGATTGGGTTTAAGTCTGGGTTCTGGCTGGGCCACTCAAGGACATTGAGACTTATCCCGAAGCTCCTCCTGTGTTGTCTTGGCTGTGTGCTTCGGAACGTTGTCCTGTTGGAAGGTGAACCTTCGCCCCAGTCGGAGGTCCTGAGCACTCTGGAGCAGGTTTTCATTAAGGATCTCTCTGTACTTTGCTCCGTTCATCTTTGCCTCTATCGTGACTAGTCTCCCAGTCCCTGTCACTAACATACATCCCCACAGCATGATGCTGCCACCACCATGCTTCACCGTAGGGATGGTGCCAGGTTTATTCCAGACGTGATGCTTAGCATTCAGGCCAAAGAGTTCAATCTTGGTTTCATCAGACCAGAAAATCTTGTTTCTCATGGTCTGCGAGTTTTTAGGTGCCTTTTGGCAAACTCCAAGCAGGCTGACATGTGCCTTTTACTGAGGAGTTACTTCTGTCTAGACACTCTATCATAATGGCCTGATTGGTGGAGTGCTGCAGAGATTGTTTTTACTTTGTCAGTATTATGAAGTATTGTGGGTAGATTGACGAGGATTGTTTTTTGTTTAGTAGATTTTTAGAATAAGGCTGTAAAAGTAACAAAATGTGGGAAAAAGTCAAGAGGTGTGAATACTATCTGAAGGCTCTGTACATGTACTCAAGACTGGAGAAAACCCAGGCAGGTGTTGACACGACCAGCAGCAGTTTGACATAGATAGGTAGACATTAACCTGTTGTAACTATAGATCCGTTTGACATAGATAGGTAGAGATTAACCTGTTGTAACTATAGATCAGTTTGACATAGATAGGCAGACATTAACCTGTTGTAACTATAGATCCGTTTGACATAGATAGTCAGATATTAACCTGTTGTAACTATAGATCTGTTTGACATAGATAGGTAGAGATTAACCTGTTGTAACTATAGATCCGTTTGAGGTAGAGATGAACCTGTTGTAACTATAGATCCGTTTGACATAGATAGGTAGAGATGGACCTGTTGCAACTATAGATCAGTTTGACATAGATAGGTAGAGATGAACCTGTTGTAACTATAGATCAGTTTGACATAGATAGGTAGAGATGGACCTGTTGTAACTATAGATCAGTTTGACATAGATAGGTAGAGATGGACCTGTTGTAACTATAGATCAGTTTGACATAGATAGGTAGAGATGTACCTGTTGAAACTATAGATCAGTTTGACATAGATAGGTAGAGATTAACCTGTTGTAACTATAGATCAGTATGACATAGATAGGTAGAGATGGACCTGTTGTAACTATAGATCAGTTTGACATAGATAGATAGAGATGAACCTGTTGTAACTATAGATCAGTTTGACATAGATAGATAGAGATGAACCTGTTGAAACTATAGATCTGTTTGACATAGATAGGTAGAAATGAACCTGCTGTAAATACAGATCACAACAGCATAGCTGAACAAATAACTACATCCCACTCAATTCTAGAAACTACATCCCACTCCATTATCTCATAACTACATCCCACTCCATTCTAATAACTACATCCCACTCCATTATCTAATAACTACATCCCACACCATTCTCATAGCTACATCCCACTCCATTCTAATAACTACATCCCACTCCATTATCTAATCCATTATCTCATTATCATAACTACATCCCACTCCATTATCTAATAACTACATCCCACTCCATTATCTAATAACTAATCCCACTCCATTCTAATAACTACATCCCACTCCATTCTAATAACTACATCCCACTCCATTATCTAATAACTACATCCCACTCCATTATCTAATAACTACATCCCACTCCATTATCTAATAACTACATCCCACTCCATTCTCATAACTACATCCCACTCCATTATCTAATAACTACATCCCACTCCATTATCTAATAACTAAGCCCACTCCATTCTAATAACTACATCCCACTCCATTCTAATAACTACATCCCACTCCATTATCTAATAACTACATCCCACTCCATTCTCATAACTACATCCCACTCCATTCTAATAACTACATCCCACTCCATTATCTAATAACTACATCCCACTCCATTCTAAAAACTACATCCCACTCCATGATCTAATAACTACATCCCACTCCATTATCTAATAACTACATCCCACTCCATTCTCATAACTACATCCCACTCCATTCTAATAACTACATCCCACTCCATTATCTAATAACTACATCCCACTCCATTCTAAAAACTACATCCCACTCCATTATCTCATAATTACATCCCACTCCATTCTAAAAACTACATCCCACTCCATTATCTAATAACTACATCCCACTCCATTATCTAATAACTACATCCCACTCCATTCTCATAACTACATCCCACTCCATTCTAATAACTACATCCCACTCCATTATCTAATAACTACATCCCACTCCATTCTAAAAACTACATCCCACTCCATTATCTAATAATTACATCCCACTCCATTCTAATAACTACATCCCACTCCATGATCTAATAACTACATCCCACTCCATGATCTAATAACTACATCCCACTCCATTATCTAATAACTACATCCCACTCCATTATCTAATAACTACATCCCACTCCATTATCTCATAACTACATCCCACTCCATTATCTAATAACTACATCCCACTCCATTCTAATAACTACATCCCACTCCATTATCTCATAACTACATCCCACTCCATTCTAATAACTACATCCCACTCCATTATCTAATAACTACATCCCACTCCATTCTCATAACTACATCCCACTCCATTCTCATAACTACATCCCACTCCATTATCTCATAACTACATCCCACTCCATTATCTAATAACTACATCCCACTCCATTCTAATAACTACATCCCACTCCATTATCTAATAACTACATCCCACTCCATTCTCTAAATAACTACATCCCACTCCATTCTAATAACTACATCCCACACCATTCTCATAACTACATCCCACTCCATTATCTAATAACTACATCCCACTCCATTCTAATAACTACATCCCACTCCATTATCTCATAACTACATCCCACTCCATTATCTAATAACTACATCCCACTCCATTCTCATAACTACATCCCACTCCATTCTAATAACTACATCCCACTCCATTATCTCATAACTACATCCCACTCCATTATCTCATAACTACATCCCACTCCATTCTCATAACTACATCCCACTCCATTCTCATAACTACATCCCACTCCATTATCTCATAACTACATCCCACTCCATTCTCATAACTACATCCCACTCCATTATCTCATAACTACATCCCACTCCATTATCTCATAACTACATCCCACTCCATTATCTCATAACTACATCCCACTCCGTTCTAATAACTACATCCCACTCCATTATCTCATAACTACATCCCACTCCATTCTAATAACTACATCCCACTCCATTCTAATAACTACATCCCACTCCATTATCTCATAACTACATCCCACTCCATTATCTAATAACTACATCCCACTCCATTATCTCATAACTACATCCCACTCCATTATCTCATAACTACATCCCACTCCACTGATCCAACTGATTGTCATTCTTATAACATCATTATGTCTCAAGGAACTGTAAACCCTCTCTCCTCATCCCTCTCTCTCCTCATCCTTGTATCTCCTCATCCCCCTCTCTCCTTATCCCTCTCTCTCCTCATCCTTCTCTCTCCTCATCACCCTCTCTCCTCATCCCTCTCTCTCCTCATCCCTCTCTGTCCTCATCCATCTCTCCCATCATCCCTCTCTCTCCTCATCCCTCTGACTCTCCCCCCTCATCCCTCTCCCTCCTCATCCCTCTCCCTCTGCATCCCTCTCATCCCTCTCTCCCCTCATCCCTCTCCCTCCTCATCCCTCTCCCTCCTCATCCCTCTCATCCCTCTCACCCCTCTCTCCCCTCATCCCTCTCTCCCCTCATCCCTCTCTCTCCTCTTCCCTCTCTCCCCTCATCCCTCTCCCTCCTCATCCCTCTCCCTCCTCATCCCTCTCATCCCTCTCACCCCTCTCTCCCCTCATCCCCTCTCTCCCCTCACCCCTCTCTCCCCTCATCCCTCTCTCCCCTCATCCCTCTCCCTCCGCATCCCTCTCATCCCTCTCACCCCTCTCTCCCCTCATCCCTCTCTCCCCTCATCCCTCTCTCCCCTCATCCCCCTCTCCCCTCATCCCTCTCTCCCCTCACCCCTCTCTCTCCTCTTCCCTCTCTCCCCTCATCCCTCTCTCCCCTCATCCCTCTCTCCCCTCATCCCTCTCTCCCCTCACCCCTCTCTCCCCTCATCCCTCTCTCCCCTCATTCCTCTCCCTCCTCATCCCTCTCTCCCCTCATCCCTCTCTCCCCTCATCCCTCTCTCCCCTCTTCCCTCTCTCCTCATCCCTCTCACTCTCCCCCCTCATCCCTGTCCCTCCTCATCCCTCTCCCTCCTCATCCCTCTCCCTCTGCATCCCTCTCATCCCTCTCATCCCTCACCCCTCTCTCCCCTCACCCCTCTCTCCCCTCATCCCACTCTCTCCTCTTCCCTCTCTCCCCTCATCCCTCTCACCCCTCTCTCCTCTCACCCCTCTCTCCCCTCATCCCTCTCTCTCCTCTTCCCTCTCTCCCCTCATCCCTCTCTCCCCTCATCCCTCTCTCCCCTCATCCCTCTCTCTCCTCTTCCCTCTCTCCCCTCATCCCTCTCCCTCCTCATCCCTCTCCCTCCTCATCCCTCTCATCCCTCTCACCCCTCTCTCCCCTCATCCCTCTCTCCCCTCACCCCTCTCTCCCCTCATCCTCTCTCCCCTCATCCCTCTCTCCCCTCATCCCCCTCTCCCCTCACCCTCTCTCCCCTCATCCCCCTCTCTCCTCATCCCTCTCTCCCCTCATCCCTCTCTCCTCTCATCCCTCTCTCCCCTCATCCCTCTCTCCCCTCACCCCTCTCTCCCCTCATCACTCTCTCCCCTCATCCCTCTCCCTCCTCATCCCTCTCATCCCTCTCTCCCCTCATCCCTCTCTCCCCTCATCCCTCTCTCCCCTCTTCCCTCTCTCCCCTCATCCCTCTCACCCCTCTCTCCTCTCACCCCTCTCTCCCCTCATCCCTCTCTCTCCTCTTCCCTCTCTCCCCTCATCCTCTCTCCCTCATCCCCTCATCCCTCTCTCCCCTCATCCCTCTCTCCCCTCATCCCTCTCAACCCTCTCTCCTCTCACCCCTCTCTCCCCTCATCCCTCTCTCCCCTCATCACTCTCACTCCTCATCCCTCTCACCCCTCTCTCCCCTCATCCCTCTCTCCCCTCACCCCTCTCTCCCCTCATCCCTCTCTCTCCTCTTCCCTCTCTCCCCTCATCCCTCTCTCCCCTCTTCCCTCTCTCCCCTCATCCCTCTCTCCCCTCACCCCTCTCTCCCCTCATCCCCCTCTCTCCTCATCCCTCTCTCCCCTCATCCCTCTCTCCTCTCATCCCTCTCTCTCCTCATCCCTCTCTCCCCTCACCCCTCTCTCCCCTAATCCCTCTCTCTCCTCATCCCTCTCTCCCCTCATCCCTCTCACCCCTCTCTCCTCTCACCCCTCTCTCCCCTCATCCCTCTCTCTCCTCTTCCCTCTCTCCTCTCATCCCTCTCTCCCCTCATCCCTCTCTCCCCTCATCCCTCTCTCCCCTCATCCCTCTCTCCCCTCATCCCTCTCAACCCTCTCTCCTCTCACCCCTCTCTCCCCTCATCCCTCTCTCCCTTCATCCCTCTCACTCCTCATCCCTCTCACCCCTCTCTCCCCTCATCCCTCTCTCCCCTCACCCCTCTCTCCCCTCATCCCTCTCTCTCCTCTTCCCTCTCTCCCCTCATCCCTCTCTCCCCTCTTCCCTCTCTCCCCTCATCCCTCTCTCCCCTCATCCCTCTCTCCCCTCATCCCTCTCAACCCTCTCTCCTCTCACCCCTCTCTCCCCTCATCCCTCTCTCCCTTCATCCCTCTCACTCCTCATCCCTCTCACCCTCTCTCCCCTCATCCCTCTCTCCCCTCACCCCTCTCTCCCTCATCCCTCTCTCTCCTCTTCCCTCTCTCCCCTCATCCCTCTCTCCCTCTTCCCTCTCTCCCCTCATCCCTCTCTCCCTCACCCCTCTCTCCCCTCATCCCCTCCCTCCTCATCCCTCTCTCCCCTCATCCCTCTCTCCTCTCATCCCTCTCTCTCCTCATCCCTCTCTCCCCTCACCCCTCTCTCCCCTCATCCCTCTCTCCCCACATCCCTCTCATCCCTCTCATCCCTCTCTCCCCTCATCCCTCTCCCCCCTCATCCCTCTCCCTCTGCATCCCTCTCATCCCTCTCACCCCTCTCTCCCCTCATCCCTCTCTCCCCTCATCCCTCTCACCCCTCTCTCTCCTCATCCCTCTCTCCTCTCACCCCTCTCTCTCCTCATCCCTCTCTCCCCTTTGTACTCCTAGATACAAAGCATAGTAGAAGCATAGTACTCCTAGATACAAAGCATAGTAGCAGCATAGTACTCCTAGATACAAAGCATAGTAGCAGCATAGTACTCCTAGATACAAAGCATAGTAGCAGCATAGTACTCCTAGATACAAAGCATAGTAGCAGCATAGTACTCCTAGATACAAAGCATAGTACTCCTAGATACAAAGCATAGTAGAAACATAGTACTCCTAGATACAAAGCATAGTAGCAGCATAGTACTCCTAGATACAAAGCATAGTACTCGATACATAGTACTCCTAGATACAAAGCATAGTAGCAGCATAGTACTCCTAGATACAAAGCATAGTAGCAGCATAGTACTCCTAGATACAAAGCATAGTAGCAGCATAGTACTCCTAGATACAAAGCATAGTAGCAGCATAGTACTCCTAGATACAAAGCATAGTAGCAGCATAGTACTCCTAGATACAAAGCATAGTACTCCTAGATACAAAGCATAGTAGCAGCATAGTACTCCTAGATACAAAGCATAGTAGCAGCATAGTACTCCTAGATACAAAGCATAGTACTCGATACATAGTACTCCTAGATACAAAGCATAGTAGCAGCATAGTACTCCTAGATACAAAGCATAGTAGCAGCATTGTACTCCTAGATACAAAGCATAGTAGCAGCATAGTACTCCTAGATACAAAGCATAGTAGCAGCATAGTACTCCTAGATACAAAGCATAGTAGCAGCATAGTACTCCTAGATACAAAGCATAGTACTCCTAGATACAAAGCATAGTAGCAGCATAGTACTCCTAGATACAAAGCATAGTAGCAGCATAGTACTCCTAGATACAAAGCATAGTAGCAGCATAGTACTCCTAGATACAAAGCATAGTAGCAGCATAGTACTCCTAGATACAAAGCATAGTAGCAGCATACTACTCCTAGATACAAAGCATAGTACTCCTAGATACAAAGCATAGTAGCAGCATAGTACTCCTAGATACAAAGCATAGTAGCAGCATAGTACTCCTAGATACAAAGCATAGTACTCGATACATAGTACTCCTAGATACAAAGCATAGTAGCAGCATAGTACTCCTAGATACAAAGCATAGTAGCAGCATAGTACTCCTAGATACAAAGCATAGTAGCAGCATAGTACTCCTAGATACAAAGCATAGTAGCAGCATAGTACTCCTAGATACAAAGCATAGTAGCAGCATAGTACTCCTAGATACAAAGCATAGTAGCAGCATAGTACTCCTAGATACAAAGCATAGTAGCAGCATAGTACTCCTAGATACAAAGAGATGCCAAATTATCAGTCAGGGATTTATGTGGTAAAAGCTTATCTGAAAGAGAGTTGGATTTTCATAGAGCAAAATAAAGATATCCCGAGTGTTGAAGATAACACCACATAAATAGAATTGTGTATTTCTCTGGTATGTTGTATAAACACAAGAGACGGTATGTGTGTGTTCAATGTGTGTGTGTGTGCTGTGGCCTCATATATGTGGATCAGATTAGATTAGGAGGTTTAATGTGGATCAGACTATATTCAATCCGACTAGATTAGATTTAGGTTCACTGTGGATCAGATTAGATCAGACTAGATTATATTATGATGTTCACTGTGGATCAGATTAGATTATGAGGTTTACTGTGGATCAGATTAGATTATGAGGTTTACTGTGGATCAGTGTAGATTAGATCAGACAAAATTAGATTTTGAGGTTAACTGTAGATCAGATTTGGAGGTTTACTATGGATCAGAATAGATTATATCATGAGGATTACTGTGGATCAGAGTAGATTAGAGCAGACTAGATTAGGAGGTTTACTGTGGACCAGATTAGATTAAAGCAGATTAGATTAGGAGGTTTAGTGTGGATAAGAATAGATTAGGTTTACTGTGGACCAGACTAGATTAGAGCAGACTAGATTAGATTAGGAGGTTTACTGTGGATCAGATTAGATTAGGAGGTTTACTGTGGACCAGATTCTATTAGAGCAGACTAGATTACATTAGGAGGTTTACTGTGGACCAGACAAGATTAGAGCAGACTAGATTAGATCAGGAGGTTTACTGTGGATCAGATTAGAGCAGACTAGATTAGATCAGGAGGGTTACTGTGGATCAGATTAGATTAGATCAGACTAGATTCGATCAGGAGGGTTACTGTGGATCAGATTAGATTAGGATGTTTACTGTGGACCAGATTAGATTAGGAGGTTTACTGTGGACCAGATTAGATTAGGAGGTTTACTGTGGACCAGACTAGATTAGATCAGGAGGTTACTGTGGATCAGATTAGAGCAGACTAGATTAGATCAGGAGGGTTACTGTGGATCAGATTAGATTAGATCAGACTAGATTAGATCAGGAGGTTACTGTGGATCAGATTAGATTAGATCAGACTAGATTAGATCAGAAGGTTACTGTGGATCAGATTAGAGCAGACTAGATTAGATCAGGAGGGTTACTGTGGATCAGATTAGATTAGATCAGACTAGATTAGATCAGGAGGGTTACTGTGGATCAGATTAGATTAGGATGTTTACTGTGGACCAGATTAGATTAGGATGTTTACTGTGGACCAGATTAGATTAGGAGGTTTACTGTGGACCAGACTAGATTAGATCAGGAGGTTACTGTGGATCAGATTAGAGCAGACTAGATTAGATCAGGAGGGTTACTGTGGATCAGATTAGATTAGATCAGACTAGATTAGATCAGGAGGTTACTGTGGATCAGATTAGATTAGATCAGACTAGATTAGATCAGAAGGTTACTGTGGATCAGATTAGAGCAGACTAGATTAGATCAGGAGGGTTACTGTGGATCAGATTAGATTAGATCAGACTAGATTAGATCAGGAGGGTTACTGTGGACCAGATTAGATTAGATCAGACTAGATTAGATCAGGAGGGTTACTGTGGATCAGATTAGATTAGATCAGACTAGATTAGATCAGGAGGGTTACTGTGGACCAGATTAGATTAGATCAGACTAGATTAGATCAGGAGGGTTACTGTGGATCAGATTAGATTAGATCAGACTAGAGTAGATCAGGAGGGTTACTGTGGACCAGATTAGATTAGATGAGACTAGATTAGATCAGGAGGGTTACTGTGGATCAGATTAGATTAGGATGTTTACTGTGGACCAGACTAGATTAGGATGTTTACTGTGGACCAGACTAGATTAGGATGTTTACTGTGGACCAGACTAGATTAGGATGTTTACTGTGGACCAGACTAGATTAGGAGGTTTACTGTTGACCAGATTAGATCAGGAGGGTTACTGTGGACCAGACTAGATTAGGATGTTTACTGTGGACCAGACTAGATTAGGATGTTTACTGTGGACCAGAATAGATTAGGATGTTTACTGTGGACCAGACTAGAAATTGAGTTAACACAAAGAAATACATGTTTGAAATATCCAATAAATGTCGTTCCACTTCATGATTGTGTCCCACTTGTTGTTTATTCTTCGCAAAAAAATACAGTTTTATATCTTTATGTTTGAAGACTGAAATGTGGCAAAAGGTCGCAAAGTTCAAGGGGGCTGAATACTTTCGCAAGGCACTGTAAGACAGTGTTACCTGCGCTACCAGAAGGACTGCATCTATGTAAGATACTGTTATAGTCCAACCCTCCCAGACAGACATTATCTATGTAAGATACTGTTATAGTCCAACCCTCCCAGACAGACATTATCTATGTAAGATACTGTGATAGTCCAACCATCCCAGACAGACATTATCTATGTAAGATACTGTTATAGTCCAACCCTCCCAGACAGACATTATCTATGTAAGATACTGTTATAGTCCAACCCTCCCACTATAACCACTAGGTTACCTGCCTCCTCTACACTCTAACCACAAGGCTACCTGCCTCCCCTCTAACCACTAGGCTACCGCCGCCCCTACACTCTAACCACTAGGTTACCTGCCTCCCCTACACTCTAACTACTAGGCTACCTGCCTCCTCTACACTCTAACCACTAGGTTACCTGCCTCCCCTACACTCTAACTACTAGGCTACCTGCCTCCTCTACACTCTAACCACTATACTATCTACCGCCTCTACACTCTAACCACTAGGTTACCTGCCGCCCCTACACTCTAACCACTAAACTACCTGCCTCCCCTCTAACCACTAGGTTACCTGCCTCCCCTACACTCTAACCATTAGGCTACCTGCCTCCCCTACACTCTAACCACTAGGCTACCTGCCTCCCCTACACTCTAACCACTAGGTTACCTACTGCCCCTACACTATAACCACTAGGCTACCTGCCTCCCCTACAATCTAACCACTAGGTTACCTGCCTCCCCTACACTCTAACCACTAGGCTACCTGCCTCCCCTACACTCTAACCACTAGGTTACCTACTGCCCCTACACTCTAACCACTAGGTTACCTACTGCCCCTACACTCTAACCACTAGGTTACCTACTGCCCCTACACTCTAACCACTAGGCTACCTGCCTCCCCTACACTCTAACCACTAGATTACCTACTGCCCCTACACTCTAACCACTAGGTTACCTACTGCCCCTACACTCTAACCACTAGGTTACCTACTGCCCCTACACTCTAACCACTAGGCTACCTGCCTCCCCTACACTCTAACCACTAGGTTACCCGCCTCCTCTACACTCTAACCCCTAGGCTACCTACCGCCCCTACACTCTAACCACTAGGTTGCCTATGTCCGTATAGTTCTAGTAGGTGCAACGGAAAGACAATGTATTCCATTGAGCCCAGTTCAGCCATTATCAGGTTGTGTGTTTGACAGGTCTTTAAAAACCATTTCTGCAGTCTGAACATTAACGGGGGGGAAAACGACAGGCACAAGCAATAGTATGAAGGGTAT
Source organism: Oncorhynchus gorbuscha (assembly GCF_021184085.1). Classification (NCBI taxonomy): domain Eukaryota; kingdom Metazoa; phylum Chordata; class Actinopteri; order Salmoniformes; family Salmonidae; genus Oncorhynchus; species Oncorhynchus gorbuscha. The sequence continues at coordinate 116,880,399 of NC_060173.1, read as the reverse complement.
GAAGGGTATGAAGAGTATGAAGGGTATGAAGGGTATGAAGAGTATGAAGAGTATGAAGGGTATGAAGAGTGTGAAGGGTATGAAGGGTATGAAGAGTATGAAGAGTATGAAGGATATGAAGAGTATGAAGAGTATGAAGAGTGTGAAGGGTATGAAGAGTATGAAGAGTATGAAGAGTGTGAAGGGTATGAAGAGTATGAAGAGTATGAAGAGTGTGAAGGGTATGAAGGGTATGAAGGGTATGAAGAGTATGAAGGGTATGAAGAGTGTGAAGGGTATGAAAGAGTGACAGGAGTCAAATGAAAGCAAACCAATCCAGCGAAGTTTCAATGACAAGTGTATTTTCCCTCTTCAACACAGGAAATAGATGGAATGGAAAAGTCTGATCCTTAGGTGGGCGGGGCATTTGAGTTGCTATGGAGAGGGTCCACTGGTTCTTCGTTTCTACCCGGGGCATTTGAGTTGCTATGGAGAGGGTCCACTGGTTCTTCGTTTCTACCCGGGGCATTTGAGTTGCTATGGAGAGGGTCACTGGTTCTTCGTTTCTACCCGGGGCATTTGTGTTGCTATAGAGAGGGTCCACTTGTTCTTCGTTTCTACCCGGGGCATTTGAGTTGCTATAGAGAGGGTCCACTTGTTCTTCCTTTCTACCCGGGGCATTTGTGTTGCTCCACACAAGCTTCCTCCCTCAACGCTGAAATTAGCCCTGTGTTCATTAGAGCATAAAGAAAATAAATGAAAAAAACTTTATCTGACCGTCGACCCCCGACAGTGTGTGTCTGTGTGTGTGCGTGCGAGTGTGCACGTGTGTGTGTGTGTGTGTGTGTGTGTGTGTGTGTGTGTGTGTGTGTGTGTGTGTGTGTGTGTGTGTGTGTGTGTGTGTGTGTGTGCGTGTACAGAAATCGGCCTGGGAATTATCGAGTGGTTGTGGTAGTCGTGTAGATGCGTGAGGTTGAAACTCTACGTGTTAAATTTAATAAGGTATACATTACATTATTCACGGGAGAACCTTTCACTGCATTTGCCTAAACACAGCACAGCCATGTCTGGAGGGGGGGCACGTGGGGTGGGGGGGGGGCACGGGGGCCGGGGGACCTGCGGTGTGTGTGCACTGGGCGAGTGTAATGTGAAACCTGAAACGTTAGTCACCACCAATACAAATGACTGTTGAATTCACACAGTCAGTTATGCCTTCATGTGTTTATTTTGCATTAGATATTACAGTAGTGAGTCATTCAAGCTTTGACTGTCAAGCTATTAAGAAGTCATGTGTTTATTTTGCATTAGATATTACAGTAGTGAGTCATTCAAGCTTTGACTGTCAAGCTATTAAGAAGTCATGTGTTTATTTTGCATTAGATATTACAGTAGTGAGTCATTCAAGCTTTGACTGTCAAGCTATTAAGAAGTCATGTGTTTATTTTGCATTACATATTACAGTAATGAGTCATTCAAGCTTTGACTGTCAAGCTATTAAGAAGTCACAACATTTTTAACCAATAACCTTAAGTCATATAGATAGATAGATATTAGGGAAGGTCAATAGAAGTTGTGATATCAGTATGGAAGGTCAATAGAAGTTGTGATATCAGTATGGAAGGTCAATAGATGTTGTGATATCAGTATGGAAGGTCAATAGATGTTGTGATATCAGTATGGAAGGTCAATAGATGTTGTGATATCAGTATGGAAGGTCAATAGATGTTGTGATATCAGTATGGAAGGTCAATAGATGTTGTGATATCAGTATGGAAGGTCAATAGAAGTTGTGATATCAGTATGGAAGGTCAATAGATGTTGTGATATCAGTATGGAAGGTCAATAGATGTTGTGATATCAGTATGGAAGGTCAATAGATGTTGTGCTATCAGTATGGAAGGTCAATAGATGTTGTGATATCAGTATGGAAGGTCAATAGATGTTGTGATATCAGTATTGAAGGTCAATAGATGTTGTTATATCAGTATGGAAGGCATCATCCCAGAAGGTTGTGATATCAGTATGGCAGTTTCCACCTCATTTTGTGGGCAGTGAGCACATAGCCTGTCTTCTCTTGAGAGCCATGTCTGCCTACGGCGGCCTTTCTCAATAGCAAGGCTATGCTCACTGAGTCTGTACATAGTCAGTCTCCCCTCTCTCTCTCTCTCTCTCTCTCTCTCTCTCTCTCTCTCTCTCTCTCTCTCTCTACATCTCCTCTCTCTCTCTCTCTCTCTCTCTCTCTCTCTCTCTCTCTCTCTCTCTCTCTCTCTCTCTCTCTCTCTCTCTCTCTCTCTCTCTCTCTCTACATCTCCTCTCTCTGTCTCTCTCTCTCTCTCTCTCTCTCTCTCTCTCTCTCTCTCTCTCTCTCTCTCTCTCTCTCTCTCCATCCTCTCTCTCTCTCTCTCCATCCCCCCTCTTCCTCTCTCCATCCCCTCTCTTCCTCTCTCTCTCTCTCTCTCTTGGTGGGATGTGAAGTGTAACATGGTGGTCTCCTGCTACTGCTTCTATTAACCCACTCACCGATAGTAGACTAGAGAGAGTGAGGAGAGGGACACAAACCCAGCCTGCTGCCCAGCCTCCTCTCCGGGTAATGGCCTACAGAAAAACCATTTCACGGCAAGCCGAGCAAAGGAGAGGCGGGAATGAGAAATAAGTCAACCAGGAGGGAAGAGCCAGACACATCGGCTCCTCCTGGTTGTCTCAGACTCGTCCGTTTACCTTGGATGTCTCCCCTATGATACCCTATTCCCTATATAGTGCACTACTTTAGACCAGAGCCCCATTCCCTATATAGTGCACTACTTTAGACCAGAGCCCTATTCCCTATATAGTGCACTACTTTAGACCAGAGCCCTATTCCCTATATAGTGCACTACTTTAGACCAGAGCCCTATTCCCTATATAGTGCACTACTTTAGACCAGAGCCATATTCCCTATATAGAACACTACATTAGACCAGAGCCCTATTCCCTATATAGTGCACTACTTTAGACCAGAGCCCTATTCCCTATATAGTGCACTACTTTAGACCAGAGCCATATTCCCTATATAGAACACTACATTAGACCAGAGCCCTATTCCCTATATAGTGGTACTACTATAGACCAGAGCCCTATTCACTATATAGTGCACTACTTTAGACCAGAGCCCTATTCCCTATATAGTGCACTACTTTAGACCAGAGCCCCATTCCCTATATAGTGCACTACTTTAGACCAGATCCCTATTCCCTACATAGTGCACTACTTTAGACCAGAGCCCCATTGCCTATATAGTGCACTACTATAGACCAGAGTCCTATTCCCTACATAGTGCACTACTAAAGACCAGAGTCCTATTCCCTACATAGTGCACTACTTTAGACCAGAGCCCCATTCCCTACATTGTGCACTACTATAGACCAGAGCCCCATTCCCGACACAGTGCACTACTTTAGACCAGAGCCCCATTCCCTACACAGTGCACTACTGTTGACCAGAGCCCTATAGTGCACTACTTTAGACCAGAGTCCTATTCCCTACATAGTGCACTACGCCTACACAGGGAAATGGGTGATGCAACCCTTCTTCTTCTATGGACAGGACCGTCACCAAAACCAGTCGCGATATGAAGCCACCTGGTGGAGCAGGTCCCATCAGAAGACAGGCAGGGCCTGGTGGAGCAGGTCCCATCAGAAGACAGACAGGGCCTGGTGGAGCAGGTCCCATCAGAAGACAGACAGGGCCTGGTGGAGCAGGTCCCATCAGAAGACAGGCAGGGCCTGGTGGAGCAGGTCCCATCAGAAGACAGGCAGGGCCTGGTGGAGCAGGTCCCATCAGAAGACAGACAGGGCCTGGTGGAGCAGGTCCCATCAGAAGACAGACACGGCCTGGTGGAGCAGGTCCCATCAGAAGACAGACAGGGCCTGGTGGAGCAGGTCCCATCAGAAGACAGACACGGCCTGGTGGAGCAGGTCCCATCAGAAGACAGACAGGGCCTGGTGGAGCAGGTCCCATCAGAAGACAGACAGGGCCTGGTGGAACAGAAAGTCAGTCAGTCAGATGGGGAAATACAGTCAGTCAGTCAGTCAGTCAGATGGGGGAATACAGTCAGTCAGTCAGTCAGTCAGATGGGAGAATACAGTCAGTCAGTCAGTCAGATGGGGGAATACAGTCAGTCAGTCAGTCAGTCAGTCAGTCAGTCAGATGGGGGAATACAGTCAGTCAGCCAGTCAGTCAGCCAGTCAGTCAGTCAGTCAGTCAGTCAGATGGGGGAATACAGTCAGTCAGTCAGTCAGCCAGTCAGTCAGTCAGTCAGTCAGTCAGATGGGGGAATACAGTCAGTCAGCCAGCCAGTCAGTCAGTCAGTCAGTCAGTCAGAGTCAGTCAGATGGGGAATAGTCAGTCAGTCAGTCAGTCAGTCAGATGGGGGAATACAGTCAGTCAGTCAGTCAGTCAGTCAGTCAGATGGGGGAATACAGTCAGTCAGTCAGTCAGTCAGTCAGTCAGTCAGTCAGTCAGATGGGGGAATACAGTCAGTCAGTCAGTCAGATGGGGGAATACACTCAGTCAGTCAGTCAGTCAGTCAGATGGGGGAATACAGTCAGTCAGTCAGTCAGATGGGGGAATACAGTCAGTCAGTCAGTCAGTCAGTCAGATGGGGGAATACAGTCAGTCAGTCAGATGGGGGAATACAGTCAGTCAGATGGGGGAATACAGTCAGTCAGTCAGTCAGTCAGATGGGGGAATACCGTCAGTCAGTCAGTCAGTCAGTCAGATGGGGGAATACAGTCAGTCAGTCAGTCAGTCAGTCAGTCAGTCAGATGGGGGAATAAAGTCAGTCAGTCAGTCAGTCAGATGGGGGAATACAGTCAGTCAGTCAGTCAGATGGGGGAATACAGTCAGTCAGTCAGTCAGTCAGATGGGGGAATACAGTCAGTCAGTCAGTCAGTCAGTCAGTCAGTCAGTCAGTCAGTCAGTCAGTCAGTCAGTCAGATGGGGGAATACAGTCAGTCAGTCAGTCAGATGGGGGAATACAGTCAGTCAGTCAGTCAGATGGGGGAATACAGTCAGTCAGCCAGTCAGTCAGTCAGTCAGTCAGTCAGTCAGTCAGTCAGATGGGGGAATACAGTCAGTCAGTCAGTCAGTCAGTCAGTCAGTCAGTCAGTCAGTCAGTCAGTCAGTCAGTCAGATGGGGGAATACAGTCAGTCAGTCAGGCAGATGGGGGAATACAGTAAGTCAGTCAGTCAGTCAGTCAGCCAGTCAGTCAGTCAGATGGGGGAATACAGTCAGTCAGTCAGTCAGTCAGATGGGGGAATACAGTCAGTCAGTCAGTCAGATGGGGGAATAAAGTCAGTCAGTCAGTCAGTCAGTCAGTCAGTCAGATGGGAGAATACAGTCAGTCAGTCAGTCAGTCAGTCAGTCAGTCAGTCAGTCAGTCAGATGGTGGAATACAGTCAGTCAGTCAGTCAGTCAGTCAGTCAGTCAGTCAGTCAGTCAGTCAGTCAGTCAGATGGGAGAATACAGTCAGTCAGTCAGTCAGTCAGTCAGTCAGTCAGTCAGTCAGTCAGTCAGATGGGGGAATACAGTCAGTCAGTCAGTCAGTCAGATGGGAGAATACAGTCAGTCAGTCAGTCAGTAAGTCAGTCAGTCAGTCAGATGGGAGAATACAGTCAGTCAGTCAGATGGGGGAATACAGTCAGTCAGTCAGTCAGATGGGAGAATACAGTCAGTCAGGCAGATGGGGGAATACAGTCAGTCAGTCAGATGGGGGAATACAGTCAGTCAGTCAGTCAGTCAGTCAGTCAGATGGGGGAATACAGTCAGTCAGTCAGTCAGTCAGTCAGTCAGTCAGTCAGTCAGTCAGTCAGTCAGTCAGTCAGTCAGTCAGTCAGTCAGTCAGTCAGTCAGTCAGTCAGATGGGGGAATACAGTCAGTCAGTCAGTCAGTCAGTCAGTCAGTCAGTCAGTCAGTCAGATGGGGGAATACAGTCAGTCAGTCAGATGGGGGAATACAGTCAAGTCAGTCAGTCAGTCAGTCAGTCAGTCAGTCAGTCAGTCAGTCAGTCAGTCAGTCAGTCAGTCAGATGAAATGGAAATAGATAAAGAATAGACTAAATCTGCATTTCACTATTCCCTACATACTATATACTACACACTACTTTAGACCAGAGCCCTATTCCCTATATACCCTGGTCTAAAGTAGTGCACTATATAGGGAATAGGGGACCATGTCGTGCACTATATAGGGAATAGGGGGCCATGTAGTGCACTACATAGGGAATAGGGGACCATGTAGTGCACTACATAGGGAATAGGAGGCCATGTAGTGCACTATATAGGGAATAGGGGGCCATGTAGTGCACTACATCGAGAATAGGGGCCCATGTAGTGCACTACATAGGGAATAGGGGGCCATGTAGTGCACTACATAGGGAATAGGGGGCCATGTAGTGCACTACATAGGGAATAGGAGGCCATGTAGTGCACTATATAGGGAATAGGGGCCATGTAGTGCACTACATAGGGAATAGGGGGCCATGTAGTGCACTATATAGGGAATAGGGGCCATGTAGTGCACTACATAGGGAATAGGGGGCCATGTAGTGCACTACATAGGGAATAGGGGGCCATGTTTGTCTCTATATAGGGAATAGGGGGCATGTAGTGCACTACATAGGGAATAGGAGGCCATGTAGTGCACTATATAGGGAATAGGGGGCCATGTAGTGCACTACATAGGGAATAGGGGCCATGTAGTGCACTACATAGGGAATAGGGGGCCATGTAGTGCACTACATAGGGAATAGGGGGCCATGTAGTGCACTACATAGGGAATAGGGGGCCATGTAGTGCACTACATAGAGAATAGGGGCCATGTAGTGCACTACATAGGGAATAGGGGGCCATGTAGTGCACTACATAGGGAATAGGGGGCCATGTAGTGCACTACATAGGGAATAGGGGGCCATGTAGTGCACTACATAGGGAATAGGGGGCCATGTAGTGCACTACATAGGGAATAGGGGGCCATGTAGTGCACTACATAGGGAATAGGGGCCATGTAGTGCACTACATAGGGAATAGGGGGCATGTAGTGCACTACATAGGGAATAGGGGGCCATGTAGTGCACTACATAGGAATAGGGGGCCATGTAGTGCACTACATAGGGAATAGGGGGCCATGTAGTGCACTACATAGAGAATAGGGGGCCATGTAGTGCACTACATAGGGAATAGGGGGCCATGTAGTGCACTACATAGGAATAGGGGGCCATGTAGTGCACTACATAGGGAATAGGGGCCATGTAGTGCACTACATAGGAATAGGGGGCCATGTAGTGCACTACATAGGGAATAGGGGGCCATGTAGTGCACTACATAGAGAATAGGGGGCCATGTAGTGCACTACATAGGGAATAGGGGGCCATGTAGTGCACTACATAGGGAATAGGGGGCCATGTAGTGCACTACATAGGGAATAGGGGGCCATGTAGTGCACTACATAGGGAATAGGGGGCCATGTAGATTAAATTAAAGCCTAAATTAAATTAATAACTCAGCAAACCTTTCCAATTTGTTCTGGCCTGAAAACGACAGCTTTCTGCCGTGGAAAATGAACACCTGAAGTTTTTTCGGCACTTTTTCAAATTGACTTATCAAGTGTTTGAACATCAATCGTGGATTTGTGGCTGTTTGAAGCAGTCTGATCACCTCCTGGAACAAGATTAATTTAGACAGGATGTGGAATTATTCATGTTTGAGTCATAGGACGTATAGAGAGGAGACAGCTCGTATAGGGTGTGTGAGAGAGAGAGAGAGAGAGAGAGAGAGAGAGAGAGAGAGAGAGAGAGAGAGAGAGAGAGAGAGAGAGAGAGAGAGAGAGAGGGAGAGAGAGAGAGGGAGAGAGAGAGAGAGAGAGGGAGAGAGAGAGAGACAGAGAGAGAGAGAGAGAGAGAGAGTGTGAGTGTGTGAGAGTGAGTGAGAGTGTTTGTGTGTGTGTGTACGTGAGAGTGTGTGTGTGTGTGTGTCTTCTGTACGTGAGAGTGTGTGTGTGTTTGTGTGTGTGTGTGTGAGTGGGGAGCAGCTGGCTACATCAGCAGGTTAGATGAGGTGTGATGGGTTGGAAGCAACACTGTTCTTTCTCCCTCATGGAGATGATTGCTAAGAGACAGTTTAAACCAGACCCTATAGCTCAGATACTACTGCTGATCTCACACACACACCGAGAGGGGCAGAGGGGAGGGGGAGAGGAGAGGGGTAGAGGCGAGGGGGAGGGGGAGAGGGGAGGGGTAGAGGGGAGGGGGAGAGGAGAGGAGAGGGAGAGGGTTAGAGGGGAGGGGGAGAGGAGAGGGGTAGAGGAGCAGAGGGGAGAGGGGTAGAGGAGCAGAGGGGGTGGGGTGGAGGAGAGGGGTAGAGGAGCAGAGGAGAGAGGGGTAGAGGAGCAGAGGGGAGGGGGTAGAGCAGCAGAGGGGAGAGGGGTAGAGGAACAGAGGGGAGAGGGGTAGAGGAGCAGAGGGGAGGGGGTAGAGCAGCAGAGGGGAGAGGGGTAGAGGAGCAGAGGGGAGAGGGGTAGAGGAGCAGAGGGGAGAGGGGTAGAGGAGCAGAGGGGAGAGGGGTAGAGGAGCAGAGGGGAGAGGGGTAGAGGAGCAGAGGGGAGGGGGTAGAGGAGCAGAGGGGAGAGGGGTAGAGGAGCAGAGGGGAGAGGGGTAGAGGAGCAGAGGGGAGAGGGGTAGAGGAGCAGAGGGGAGGGGGTAGAGGAGTAGAGGGGAGGGGGTAGAGGAGCAGAGGGGAGAGGGATGAGGATTGGGATGAGGAGTGGGATGAGGAGTGGGATGAGGATTGTGATGAGGAGTGTGATGAGGAGTGGGATGAGGAGTGGAATGAGGAGTGGGATGAGGAGTGGGATGAGGAGTGGAATGAGGAGTGGGATGAGGAGTGGGATGAGGAGTGGAATGAGGATTAGGATGAGGAGATGAGGATTAGGATGAGGAGTAGGATGAGGAGATGAGGATTAGGATGAGGAGTGTGATGAGGAGTGGGATGAGGAGTGGAATGAGGATTAGGTTGAGGAGTGGAATGAGGATTAGGATGAGGAGTAGGATGAGGAGATGAGGATTAGGATGAGGAGTGTGATGAGGAGTAGGATGAGGAGATGAGGATTAGGATGAGGAGTGGGACATTGGGCAAAGTTTCAATGTCATCTAACTTTGGCTTTGATTTCTATATCTGATCATTGATATATTTCAGGAGGAGACTTTAACAACATAAGCACATATGAATACAGTATGGGATTACGTCATCTACTTTGACTCTGTCCCTCTCTGACTGTCCCACTCCCCCCCTGACTGTCCCACTCCCTCCCTGACTGTCCCACTCCCCCTCTGACTGTCCCACTCCCCCTCTGACTGTCCCACTCCCTCTCTGACTGTCCCACTCCCCCTCTGACTGTCCCACTCCCCCTCTGACTGTCCCACTCCCCCTCTGACTGTCCCACTCCCCCTCTGACTGTCCCACTCCCTCCCTGACTGTCCCACTCCCTCTCTGACTGTCCCACTCCCTCTCTGACTGTCCCACTCCCTCTCTGACTGTCCCACTCCCTCCCTGACTGTCCCACTCCCCTCTGACTCTCCCACTCCCCCTCTGACTCTCCCACTCCCCTCTGACTCTCCCACTCCCCTCTGACTGTCCCACTCGCTCCCTGACTGTCCCACTCCCTCTCTGACTGTCCCACTCCCTCCCTGACTGTCCCACTCCCTCTCTGACTGTCCCACTCCCTCTCTGACTGTCCCACTCCCTCTCTGACTGTCCCACTCCCCTCTGACTGTCCCACTCCCCTCTGACTCTCCCACTCCCCCTCTGACTGTTCCACTCCCTCCCTGACTGTCCCACTCCCTCTCTGACTGTCCCACTCCCTCTCTGACTGTCCCACTCCCTCCCTGACTGTCCCACTCCCCTCTGACTCTCCCACTCCCCCTCTGACTCTCCCACTCCCCCTCTGACTCTCCCACTCCCCCTCTGACTGTCCCACTCGCTCCCTGACTGTCCCACTCCCTCTCTGACTGTCCCACTCCCTCCCTGACTGTCCCACTCCCTCTCTGACTGTCCCACTCCCTCTCTGACTGTCCCACTCCCCTCTCTGACTGTCCCACTCCCCCTCTGACTGTCCCACTCCCCCTCTGACTCTCCCACTCCCCCTCTGACTGTTCCACTCCCTCCCTGACTGTCCCACTCCCTCTCTGACTGTCCCACTCCCTCTCTGACTGTCCCACTCCCTCCCTGACTGTCCCACTCCCTCTCTGACTGTCCCACTCCCTCTCTGACTGTCCCACTCCCCCTCTGACTGTCCCACTCCCTCTCTGACTGTCCCACTCCCCTACTGACTGTCCCACTCCCCACTGACTGTCCCACTCCCTCTCTGACTGTCCCACTCCCTCACTGACTGTCCCCTCCCCCTCTGACTGTCCCACTCCCCCTCTGACTGTTCCACTCCCTCCCTGACTGTCCCACTCCCTCTCTGACTGTCCCACTCCCCCCACTGACTGTCCCACTCCCTCCCTGACTGTCCCACTCCCCCTCTGACTCTCCCACTCCCCCTCTGACTGTTCCACTCCCTCCCTGACTGTCCCACTCCCTCTCTGACTGTCCCACTCCCCCACTGACTGTCCCACTCCCTCCCTGACTGTCCCACTCCCTCTCTGACTGTCCCACTCCCTCCCTGACTGTCCCACTCCCTCCCTGACTGTCCCACTCCCCCTCTGAATGTCCCACTCCCTCTCTGACTGTCCCACTCCCCCTTGACTGTCCCAATCCCCTCTGACTGTCCCACTCCCTCTCTGACTGTCCCACTCCCCCTCTGAATGTCCCACTCCCTCTCTGAATGTCCCACTCCCCCTCTGAATGTCCCACTCCCTCTCTGACTGTCCCCTCCCTCTCTGACTGTCCCACTCCCCCTGACTGTCCCACTCCCCCTCTGAATGTCCCACTCCCTCTCTGACTGTCCCACTCCCTCCCTGACTGTCCCACTCCCCCTGACTGTCCCACTCCCCCTCCCTGACTGTCCCACTCCCTCTCTGACTGTCCCACTCCCTCCCTGACTGTCCCACTCCCTCTCTGACTGTCCCACTCCCTCTCTGACTGTCCCACTCCCCCTCTGAATGTCCCACTCCCCCTCTGAATGCCCCACTCCCCCTCTGAATGTCCCACTCCCTCTCTGACTGTCCCACTCCCTCTCTGACTGTCCCACTCCCTCTCTGACTGTCCCACTCCCTCTCTGACTGTCCCACTCCCCCTCTGAATGTCCCACTCCCTCTCTGACTGTCGCACTCCCTCCCTGACTGTCCCACTCCCTCCCTGACTGTCCCACTCCCTCTCTGAATGTCCCACTCCCTCTCTGACTGTCCCACTCCCTCTCTGACTGTCCCACTCCCTCTCTGAATGTCCCACTCCCCCTCTGACTGTCCCACTCCCCCTCTGACTGTTCCACTCCCACTCGGAGAGCCCACAGGGCTCTGGTCAAAAGTAGTGCACTATGTAGATGTATATGATGCAATTTGGAACATGGCCTCTCTCTCTGGTCTGGGCTGCACTGGGACATGATAGGTCGCCCCTTCCCAGATAACACGTAGAAACACACACACCAAATCAGAATAAATCAAGTGGTCTGGACCCTGTTAGATTTTTAATAGGAGAAGATGCTCTAGTCCTTAAAAGCAAGCATGCTATTGAGAGTTAACCTTCAGAACGGTTAATTACGTGATTGAATGTTGTTATTGTTTATCTGACTGGATTTATTCTGACATTTAGAATTAAAGCATTGAGATCGACATTTGAATTGAGATGGAGTGATGTCAACAAACGTGTTTTTTTATTGGTTTCTCTCCTTCTTCTTCAACTCCAATAAAGAGATCGGAATTGGGCAGAGAGAGAGAGAGAGAGAGAGAGAGAGAGAGAGAGAGAGAGAGAGAGAGAGAGAGAGAGAGAGAGAGAGAGAGAGAGAGAGAGAGAGGAAGATGCCACACAGCCACTATCGAGAGAGAGAGAGAGAGAGAGAGAGAGAGAGAGAGAGAGAGAGAGAGAGAGAGAGAGAGAGAGAGAGAGAGAGAGAGGGAGGAAGATGCCACACAGCCACTATCTAGAGAGAGAGAGAGAGAGAGAGAGAGAGAGAGAGAGAGAGGGAGGGAGAGAGGGAGGGAGAGAGGGATGAGAGGAGAGGCGAGAGAGGGAGGGGATAGAGAGGGTGACTGAGTGACTGAGTGACAGGGTGACTGAGTGACTGAGTGACTGAGTGACAGGGTGACTGAGTGACAGGGTGACTGAGTGACTGAGTGACTGAGTGACATGGTGACTGAGTGACTGAGTGACAGGGTGACTGAGTGACAGGGTGACTGAGTGACTGAGTGACAGGGTGACTGAGTGACTAAGTGACTGAGTGACTGAGTGACAGGGTGACTGAGTGACAGGGTGACTGAGTGACTGAGTGACAGGGTGACTGAGTGACTGAGTGACATGGTGACTGAGTGACTGAGTGACAGGGTGACTGAGTGACTAAGTGACTGAGTGACAGGGTGACTGAGTGACTAAGTGACTGAGTGACTGAGTGACATGGTGACTGAGTGACTGAGTGACAGGGTGACTGAGTGACAGGGTGACTGACTGAGTGACTGAGTGACTGAGTGACATGGTGACTGAGTGACTGAGTCACAGGGTGACTGAGTGACAGGGTGACTGAGTGACTGAGTGACAGGGTGACTGAGTGACAGGGTGACTGAGTGACTAAGTGACAGGGTGACTGAGTGACAGGGTGACTGAGTGACTAAGTGACTGAGTGACTGAGTGACAGGGTGACTGAGTGACTGAGTGACAGGGTGACTGAGTGACTAAGTGACAGGGTGACTGAGTGACAGGGTGACTGAGTGACTGAGTGACATGGTGACTGAGTGACAGGGTGACTGAGTGACAGGGTGACTGAGTGACTGAGTGACTGAGTGACTGAGTGAACGGTCGTAATATTATGGGATGACAAGGTATTCCTACCACCTCATTAAGGGAAATTAAAAAACATTTCATTTATGAGCTGAATCTCTTTGTGGCTGGCTAGGAGTCTATTGGATGTCCTGGTTGCTGTGTGTGTGAATGTGTGCACGCGCGCATGTGTGTGTGTGTGTGTGTGTGTGTGTGTGTGTGTGTGTGTGTGTGTGTGTGTGTGTGTGTGTGTGTGTGTGTGTGTGTGTGTGTGTGTGTGTGCACGTGTGTGTGCACGCGTGTGCGTGCGCGCGTGTGTGTGTGTATGTGTGTGTGTGTGTGTGTGTGTGTGTTCCATTCACAGACAGCTGGTGGGACTTTGTTAAGAGTCACTAATTAGGATTGGAAATGGATGGGTTTTCACCAACAGTAGCAATTACTGAGTAAGAGAGAGATTGAGGGAAGAGGGGAATGGAGAGGAGAGATGAGAGGAGAAAGGGATGGAGAAGAGAGAGGGATGGAGAGAGGAGAGGGGAGATGAGAGAGGAGAGGAGAGGAGAAGAGAGGAGAGGAGTGGAGAGGAGAGGAGAGGAGAGGAGAGGAGAGGAGAGGAGAGGAGAGGAGAGGAGAGGAGAGGAGAGGAGAGGAGAGGAGAGGAGAGGAGAGAGGGATGGAGAGGAGAGGAGAGGAGAGGAGAGGAGAGGAGAGGAGAGGAGAGGAGAGGAGAAAGGGATGGAGAAGAGAGAGGGATGGAGAGAGGAGAGAGGAGATGAGAGAGGAGAGGAGAGGAGAGGAGAGGAGAGGAGAGGAGAGGAGAGGAGAGGAGAGGAGAGGAGAGGAGAGGAGAGGAGAGGAGGAGAGGAGAGAGGAGAGGAGAGAGGAGAGGAGAGGAGAGGAGAGGAGAGGAGAGGAGAGGAGAGGAGAGGAGAGGAGAGGAGAGAGGGATGGAGAGGAGAGGAGAGGAGAGGAGAAAGGGATGGAGAAGAGAGAGGGATGGAGAGAGGAGAGGGGAGATGAGAGAGGAGAGGAGAGGAGAGGAGAGGAGAGGAGAGGAGAGGAGAGGAGAGGAGAGGAGAGGAGAGGAGAGGAGAGGAGAGGAGAGGAGAGGAGAGGAGAGGAGAGGAGAGGAGAGGAGAGGAGAGAGGGATTGAGAGGAGAGGAGAGGAGAGGAGAGGAGAGGAGAGGAGAGGAGAGGAGAGGAGAGGAGAGGAGAGGAGAGGATGGAGAAGAGAGAGGGATGGAGAGAGGAGAGAGGAGATGAGAGAGGAGAGGAGAGGAGAGGAGAGGAGAGGAGAGGAGATGAGAGGAGAGGAGAGGAGAGGAGAGGAGAGGAGAGGAGAGGAGAGGAGAGGAGAGGAGAGGCTCCTCAAACTAGTCTCTGAAGCTGCTCCTCAAACTAGACTCTGGAGCTGCTCCTCAAACTAGTCTCTGGAGCTGCTCCTCAAACTAGTCTCTGAAGCTGCTCCTCAAACGAGTCTCTGCTCCTCAAACTAGTCTCTGAAGCTGCTCCTCAATCTAGTCTCTGAAGCTGCTCCTCAATCTAGTCTCTGAAGCCACTCCTCAATCTAGTCTCTGAAGCTGCTCCTCAAATTGGTCTCTGGAGCTGCTCCTCAAACTAGTCTCTGGAGCTGCTCCTCAAATTAGTCTCTGGAGCTGCTCCTCAAACTAGTCTCTGGAGCTGCTCCTCAATCTAGTCTCTGAAGATGCTCCTCAAACTAGTCTCTGAAGCTGCTCCTCAAACTAGTCTCTGGAGCTGCTTCTCAAACTAGTCTCTGCTCCTCAAACTAGTCTCTGCTCCTCAAACTAGTCTCTGAAGCTGCTCCTCAATCTAGACTCTGGTGCTACTCCTCAAACCAGTCTCTGGAGCTGCTCCTCAAACTAGTCTCTGGAGCTGCTCCTCAAACTAGTCTCTGCTCCTCAAACTAGTCTCTGGAGCTGCTCCTCAAACTAGTCTCTGGAGCTGCTCCTCAAACTAGTCTCTGGAGCTGCTCCTCAAACTAGTCTCTGAAGCTGTTCCTCAAACTAGTCTCTGCTCCTCAAACTAGTCTCTGGAGCTGCTCCTCAAACTAGTCTCTGGAGCTGCTCCTCAAACTAGTCTCTGGAGCTGCTCCTCAAACTAGTCTCTGGTGCTGCTCCTCAAACTAGTCTCTGGAGCTGCTCCTCAAACTAGTCTCTGCTCCTCAAACTAGTCTCTGGAGCTGTTCCTCAAACTAGTCTCTGGAGCTGCTCCTCAAACTAGTCTCTGCTCCTCAAACTAGTCTCTGCTCCTCAAACTAGTCTCTGGAGCTGCTCCTCAAACTAGTCTCTGGAGCTGCTCCTCAAACTAGTCTCTGGAGCTGCTCCTCAAACTAGTCTCTGCTACTCAAACTAGTCTCTGGAGCTGCTCCTCAAACTAGTCTCTGGAGCTGCTCCTCAAACTAGTCTCTGGAGCTGCTCCTCAAACTAGTCTCTGCTCCTCAAACTAGTCTCTGCTCCTCAAACTAGTCTCTGCTCCTCAAACTAGTCTCTGCTCCTCAAACTAGTCTCTGGAGCTGCTCCTCAAACTAGTCTCTGGAGCTGCTCCTCAAACTAGTCTCTGCTACTCAAACTAGTCTCTGGAGCTGCTCCTCAAACTAGTCTCTGGAGCTGCTCCTCAAACTAGTCTCTGGAGCTGCTCCTCAAACTAGTCTCTGCTCCTCAAACTAGTCTCTGCTCCTCAAACTAGTCTCTGCTCCTCAAACTAGTCTCTGCTCCTCAAACTAGTCTCTGCTCCTCAAACTAGTCTCTGGAGCTGCTCCTCAAACTAGTCTCTGCTCCTCAAACTAGTCTCTGCTCCTCAAACTAGTCTCTGGAGCTGCTCCTCAAACTAGTCTCTGCTCCTCAAACTAGTCTCTGCTCCTCAAACTAGTCTCTGCTCCTCAAACTAGTCTCTGCTCCTCAAACTAGTCTCTGGTGCTGCTCCTCAAACTAGTCTCTGCTCCTCAAACTAGTCTCTGCTCCTCAAACTAGTCTCTGCTCCTCAAACTAGTCTCTGGAGCTGCTCCTCAAACTAGTCTCTGCTCCTCAAACTAGTCTCTGCTCCTCAAACTAGTCTCTGGAGCTGCTCCTCAAACTAGTCTCTGCTCCTCAAACTAGTCTCTGGAGCTGCTCCTCAAACTAGTCTCTGCTCCTCAAACTAGTCTCTGCTCCTCAAACTAGTCTCTGGAGCTCCTCCTCAAACTAGTCTCTGCTCCTCAAACTAGTCTCTGCTCCTCAAACTAGTCTCTGGAGCTGCTCCTCAAACTAGTCTCTGCTCCTCAAACTAGTCTCTGTAGCTGCTCCTCAAACTAGTCTCTGCTCCTCAAACTAGTCTCTGCTCCTCAAACTAGTCTCTGCTCCTCAAACTAGTCTCTGCTCCTCAAACTAGTTTCATTATTCATAATGATAAATAAGATACACGATGACAAAGGAATTTTATTCCACTAAATTATGCAAATTAACCTATAGAGCGATAAGCATGACTGGTCAAATGTATTTTTCTGTGTTTACCCGATTAGTAGTAGTGTAATGAGTTCTACAATGATGTTTCTCATTTATCCATTCAAGCTCTCACACGCAGACTGCAACTCTCCTCGTTGGCACCAATAGACATGACCTGTTCATGGCTCCTTAGCAACTGAGTTTTTTTTTGTGGTGTTACATTTTTAGCTCATTTAAAAATACATATTACATACAGCTGGAAATAACTTTTTGATATTACAGCAGCGGTAACTCATTTCGACCAGAAATACAACATTGTATCCCCCCCCCCACTTATCCCAGAGGCTGCTCCAAGATGCCGCCGGTGGAGCTGAGGTATCCAGAATTGACTTTGACTCAACAGGGGGTGCACACCATCGAATGCTTAGGAGTATATTACTCGCTAATGTTCAGTCCCTGGACAATAAAGTAGACGAGCTCAGGGCGAGGATCTCCTTCCATAGAGACATCAACGACTGTAATGTTCTCTGTTTCACGAAATCGTGGCACTCTACGGATATACTGTTCATGTCCACTGAGCCAGCTGGGTTCTCAGTACATCGCTCAGACAGGAATAAAGAGAGAAAGGGATAGAGAGGAGAGAAAGAAAGGCAGAGGATTCAGGAGGTTCTCAGTACATCGCTCAGACAGGAATAAAGAGAGAAAGGGATAGAGAGGAGAGAAAGAAAGGCAGAGGGGTTTGTTTCATGATTAACTGCTCATGGTGTGATTGTGATAACGTACAGGAGCTCAAGTCATTTTGTTCACCCGACCTAGAATACCTCACACTCAAATGCCGACCGCATCACCCCACGAGAGAATTCTCTTTGGTCATCTTCACAGCCGTATACAGTATATTCCCCTTCAAGCCGATACGACGACTCTCAAGGAACTACACTGGACTGTGCAAACTGAAAACCGTGTATCCTGAGTACACAAATCCGAGGAAAACGCTATCAACGTTTTACCAACTCGCACATCAAAAACCCTCAACCATTGCTACTCTGCCTTCCGTGGCGGACACGAGGCCCTACCCTGCCCTCCCATTGGCAAATCAGATCATGCCTCCATTCTGCTCCTCCCTTCCTCAAACTCAAACAAGAAGTACCCGTGGTAAGATCTATTCAACGCTGGTTTGACCAATTAGAATCCCTTTCCTGTAGGTTCATGCTCTACAACATCCGCAGAGTACGACCCTGCCTCACACTGGAAGCGGCGCAGGTCCTAATCCAGGCACTTGTCATCTCCCGTCTGGATTACTGCAACTCGCTGTTGGCTGGGCTCCCTGCCTGTGCCATTAAACCCCTTCAACTCATCCAGAACGCCGCAGCCCGTCTGGTGTTCAACCTTCCCAAGTTCTCTCACGTCACCCCGCTCCTCCGCTCTCTCCACTGGCTTCCGTTGAAGCTCGCATCCGCTACAAGACCATGGTGCTTGCCTACGGAGCTGTGAGGGGAACGGCACATCAGTACCTCCAGGCTCTGATCAGGCCCTACACCCAAACAAGGGCACTGCGTTCATCCACCTCTGGCATGCTCACCTCCCTACCACTGAGGAAGTACAGTTCCCGCTCAGCCCAGTCAAAACTGTTCGCTGCTCTGGCCCCCCAATGGTGGAACATA
The DNA here is from genome assembly GCF_021184085.1 of Oncorhynchus gorbuscha. NCBI lineage: Eukaryota > Metazoa > Chordata > Actinopteri > Salmoniformes > Salmonidae > Oncorhynchus > Oncorhynchus gorbuscha. The sequence goes on along the minus strand of NC_060173.1, from coordinate 116,862,379 downwards.
CTCCCTCACGACACCAGGACAGCGGAGTCAATCACCACCTTCCGGAGACACCTGAAGCCCCACCTCTTTAAGGAATACCTAGGATAGGATAAGTAATCCTTCTCACCCCCCCCCCCTTTAAGATTTAGATGCACTATTGTAAAGTGACTGTTCCACTGGATGTCATAAGGTGAATGCACCAATTTGTAAGTCGCTCTGGATAAGAGCGTCTGCTAAATGACTTAAATGTAAATGTTACACATGCATTCTACAGGTATACTATATATTCTATCCTTGTATTCTACAGATATACTATATATTCTATCCATGTATTCTACAGATATACTATATATTCTATCCTTGTATTCTTCAAATATACTATATATTCTATCCATGTATTCAACAGATATACTATATATTCTATCCATATGCTGTCCATAATGTCTATACATCCCATCATATATATATATGTATACTTGTTACGGCTGTACCCATCCCTCTACCCCCTGTACCCATCCCTCTACCCCCTGTACCCATCCCTCTACCCCCTGTACCCATCCCTCTTCCCCCTGTACCCATCCCTCTACCCCCTGTCCCCATCCTTCTACCTCCTGTACCCATCCCTCTTCCCCCTGTACCCATCCCTCTTCCCCTGTACCCATCCCTCTTCCCCCTGTACCCATCCCTCTTCCCCCTGTACCCATCCCTCTTCCCCCTGTACCCATCCCTCTTCCCCCTGTACCCAGCCCTCTTCCCCCTGTACCCATCCCTCTACCCTGTACCCATCCCTCTTCCCCGTGTACCCATCCCTCTTCCCCCTGTACCCATCCCTCTTCCTCCTGTACCCAGCCCTCTTCCCCCTGTACCCAGCCCTCTTTCCCCTGTACCCATCCCTCTACCCCCTGTACCCATCCCTCTTCCCCCTGTACCCATCCCTCTTCCCCATCCCTCTTCCCCCTGTACCCAGCCCTCTTCCTCCTGTACCCATCCCTCTTCCCCCTGTACCCATCCCTCTTCCCCATCCCTTCCCCCTTACCCAGCCCTCTTCCCCCTGTACCCAGCCCTCTTCCCCCTGTACCCAGCCCTCTTCCCCCTGTACCCATCCCTCTTCCCCCTGTACCCATCCCTCTTCCCCCTGTACCCATCCCTCTTCCCCATCCCTCTTCCCCCTGTACCCATCCCTCTTACCCCTGTACCCATCCCTCTTCCCCATCCCTCTTCCCCATCCCTCTTCCCCCTGTACCCATCCCTCTTCCCCCTGTACCCAGCCCTCTTTCCCCTGTACCCATCCCTCTTCCCCCTGTACCCAGCCCTCTTCCCCCTGTACCCATCCCTCTTCCTCCTGTACCCAGCCCTCTTCCCCCTGTACCCAGCCCTTTCTTTCCCCTGTACCCATCCCTCTACCCCCTGTACCCATCCCTCTTCCTCCTGTACCCATCCCTCTTCCCCCTGTAACCATCCTTCTTCCTCCTGTACCCATCCCTCTTCCCCCTGTACCCATCCCTCTTCCCCCTGTAGCCATCCCTCTTCCTCCTGTACCCATCCCTCTTCCCCCTGTAGCCATCCCTCTTCCTCCTGTACCCATCCGTCTTCCCCCCCATCCCTCTTCCCCATCCCTCTTCCCCCTGTACCCATCCCTTCTTCCCCCTGTACCCATCCCTCTTCCCCATCCCTCTTCCCCCTGTAGCCCTTCCCTCTTCCTCCTGTACCCATCCCTCTTCCCCCTGTAGCCATCCCTCTTCCTCCTGTACCCATCCCTCTTCCCCTGTACCCATCCCTCTTCCCCCTGTACCCATCCCCATCCCTCTTCCCCCTGTACCCATCCTCCTCTTCCTCCCCCATCCCTCTTCCCCCTGTAGCCATCCCTCTTCCTCCTGTACCCATCCTCTTCCCCCTGTACCCATCCCTTCCCCCTGTAGCCATCCTTCTTCCTCCTGTACCCACCCATCCCTCTTCCCCCTGTACCCATCCCTCTTCCCCCTGTAGCCATCCCTCTTCCTCCTGTACCCATCCCTCTTCCCCCTGTAGCCATCCCTCTTCCTCCTGTACCCATCCGTCTTCCCCTGTACCCATCCCTCTTCCTCCTGTACCCATCCCTCTTCTCCCTGTAGCCATCCCTCTTCCTCCTGTACCCATCCCTCTTCCCCCTGTACCCATCCCTCTTCCGCCTGTAGCCATCCCTCTTCCTCCTGTACCCAGCCCTCTTCCCCCTGTACCCAGCCCTCTTCCCCCTGTACCCAGCCCTCTTCCCCCTGTACCCATCCCTCTTCCCCCTGTACCCATCCCTCTTCCTCCTGTACCCATCCCTCTTCTCCCTGTAGCCATCCCTCTTCCTCCTGTACCCATCCCTCTTCCCCTGTACCCATCCCTCTTCCGCCTGTAGCCATCCCTCTTCCTCCTGTACCCAGCCCTCTTCCCCCTGTACCCAGCCCTCTTCCCCCTGTACCCAGCCCTCTTCCCCCTGTAGCCATCCCTCTTCCTCCTGTACCCATCCCTCTTCCCCCTGTACCCATCCCTCTTCCGCCTGTAGCCATCCCTCTTCCTCCTGTACCCAGCCCTCTTCCCCCTGTACCCAGCCCTCTTCCTCCTGTACCCATCCCTCTTCTCCCTGTAGCCATCCCTCTTCCTCCTGTACCCATCCCTCTTCCCCCTGTACCCATCCCTCTTCCGCCTGTAGCCATCCCTCTTCCTCCTGTACCCAGCCCTCTTCCCCCTGTACCCAGCCCTCTTCCCCCTGTACCCAGCCCTCTCTCCCCCTGTACCCAGCCCTCTTCCCCCTGTACCCATCCCTCTTCCCCAGCCCTCTTCCCCCTGTACACAGCCCTCTTCCCCCTGTACCCAGCCCTCTTCCCCCTGTACCCAGCCCTCTTCCCCCTGTACCCATCCCTCTTCCTCCTGTACCCATCCCTCTACCCCCTGTACCCAGCCCCTGTACCCATCCCTCTTCCTCCTGTACCCATCCCTCTTCCCCCTGTACCCATCCCTCTTCCCCCTGTACCCATCCCTCTTCCCCCTGTACCCATTCCTCTTCCCCCTGTACCCATCCCCCTGTACCCATCCCTCTTCCCCCTGTACCCATCCCTCTACCCTGTACCCATCCCTCTTCCCCCTGTACCCATCCCTCTTCCCCCTGTACCCATCCCTCTTCCCCCTGTACCCATCCCTCTTCCCCCTGTACCCATCCCTCTTCTTCCTGTACCCATCGCTCTACCCCCTGTACCCATCCCTCTTCCCCCTGTACCCATCCCTCTTCCCCCTGTACCCATCCCTCTACCCCCTGTACCCATCCCTCTA
>NC_060173.1:116846606-116854106 GCF_021184085.1 Oncorhynchus gorbuscha | reverse complement strand
TTGGTGTTATCCATTAACGTTAGCATTAGCTCCTGGTTGGTGTTATCCATTAACTGCGTTAGCATTAGCTCCTGGTTGGTGTTATCCATTAACGTTAGCATTAGCTCCTGGTTGGTGTGTTATGAGTCCTGGTTGGTGTTATCCGTTAAGCATTAGCTCCTGGTTGGTGTTATCCATTAACGTTAGCATTAGCTCCTGGTTGGTGTTATCCATTAACGTTAGCATTAGCTCCTGGTTGGTGTTATCCATTAACGTTAGCATTAGCTCCTGGTTGGTGTTATCCATTAACGTTAGCATTAGCTCCTGGTTGGTGTTATCCATTAACGTTAGCATTAGCTCCTGGTTGGTGTTATCCATTAACGTTAGCATTAGCTCCTGGTTGGTGTTATCCATTAACGTTAGCATTAGCTCCTGGTTGGTGTTATCCATTAACGTTAGCATTAGCTCCTGGTTGGTGTTATCCCATTAACGTTAGCATTAGATCCTGGTTGGCATTAGACTCTTTGATGTCCTAAAGGAGGTTGCCTCCCAAATGGCATCCTACTCCCATCGCACTACTTTTGACCAGAGCCCTATGGGCCCTTGTTTAAAAGTACTGCGCTAAATAGGGATTAGAGTGACATTTGGGAGGAATTCCGAGGCTGAGGCAGAAATCCACAGAGGTAACCTACATCGATCATTTCCTCTCACTGGACAGTATCTGAGTCCCTGTCTGGTCTAACCGCCTGAGTCCCTGTCTGGTCTAACCGCCTGAGTCTCTGTCTGGTCTAACCGCCTGAGTCCCTGTCTGTTTTAACAGCTTAAGTCTCTGTCTGGTCTAACTGCCTGAGTCTCTGTCTGGTCTAACCGCCTGAGTCTCTGTCTGGTCTAACCGCCTGAGTCCCTGTCTGTTTTAACAGCTTAAGTCTCTGTCTGGTCTAACCTCCTGAGTCTCTGTCTGGTCTAACTGCCTGAGTCTCTGTCTGGTCTAACCGCCTGAGTCTCTGTCTGGTCTAACCGCCTGAGTCTCTGTCTGGTCTAACTGCCTGAGGCTCTGTCTGGTCTAAGTGCCTGAGTCCCTGTCTGGTCTAACTGCTTGAGTCCCTGTCTGGTCTAACTGCCTGAGTCTCTGTCTGGTCTAACCGCCTGAGTCTCTGTCTGGTCTAACCGCCTGAGTCTCTGTCTGGTCTAACCGCCTGAGTCTCTGTCTGGTCTAACCGCCTGAGTCTCTGTCTGGTCTAACCGCCTGAGTCTCTGTCTGGTCTAACCGCCTGAGTCTCTGTCTGGTCTAACCGCCTGAGTCTCTGTCTGGTCTACCCGCCTGAGTCTCTGTCTGGTCTACCCGCCTGAGTCTCTGTCTGGTCTAATTGCCTGAGTCTCTGTCCGGTCTAACTGCCTGAGTCTCTGTCTGGTCTAACCGCCTGAGTCTCTGTCTGGTCTAACCGCCTGAGTACCTGTCTGGTCTAACCGCCTGAGTCTCTGTCTGGTCTAACCGCCTGAGTCCCTGTCTGGTCTAACCGCCTGAGTCCCTGTCTGGTCTAACCGCCTGAGTCTCTGTCTGGTCTAACCGCCTGAGTCCCTGTCTGTTTTAACAGCTTAAGTCTCTGTCTGGTCTAACTGCCTGAGTCTCTGTCTGGTCTAACCGCCTGAGTCTCTGTCTGGTCTAACCGCCTGAGTCCCTGTCTGTTTTAACAGCTTAAGTCTCTGTCTGGTCTAACCTCCTGAGTCTCTGTCTGGTCTAACTGCCTGAGTCTCTGTCTGGTCTAACCGCCTGAGTCTCTGTCTGGTCTAACCGCCTGAGTCTCTGTCTGGTCTAACTGCCTGAGGCTCTGTCTGGTCTAAGTGCCTGAGTCCCTGTCTGGTCTAACTGCTTGAGTCCCTGTCTGGTCTAACTGCCTGAGTCTCTGTCTGGTCTAACCGCCTGAGTCCCTGTCTGGTCTAACTGCCTGAGTCCCCTGTCTGGTCTAACTGCCTGAGTCCCTGTCTGGTCTAACTGCCTGAGTCCCTGTCTGGTCTAACTGCCTGAGTCTCTGTCTGGTCTAACTGCCTGAGTCCCAGTCTGGTCTAACTGCCTGAGTCCCTGTCTGGTCTAATGGTGGTTGGATAGAAGTGGTGTTATGGTGGTTGGATAGAGGTGGTATTATGGTGGTTGGATAGAAGTGGTGTTATGGTGGTTGGATAGAGGTGGTGTTATGGTGGTTGGATAGAAGTGGTGTTATGGTGATTGGATAGAAGTGGTGTTATGGTGGTTGGATGGAAGTGGTGTTATGGTGGTTGGATAGAAGTGGTGTTATGGTGGTTGGATAGAAGTGGTGTTATGGTGATTGGATAGAAGTGGTGTTATGGTGGTTGGATGGAAGTGGTGTTATGGTGGTTGGATAGAGGTGATGTTGTGGTGGTTGGATAGAGGTGATGTTGTGGTGGTTGGATAGAGGTGGTGTTGTGGCTATATTGCTATATGGTCTGTTACTCTTTACGAGGTCACTAACAGGGTCTAACAGGGGGTTACCAGAGGTCATGGTGTCAGGAGTCAGTTGGCTGTGACACGAGAGTCAACCCCGACCAATGACCTGTCTCGACCCACACTGTGGAACCCCAGCAGGCCAATTAGCAGGCTTCATACTCAGGAATGTGGCCAAATCCCAAAGAGAGCAACCTCCCTCTGAACACTCTGCTCAGAGACGGCTGATAGCTCCAGTTGAACGAACTCAATGAAGCCAACCAGCTGCCTACCAGTTCACTACCACATACTGCTGATGTCATCGACTGGGTGGCTGTCTGGAGAGACTGGAGGGACTGGAGGGACTGGAGGGACTGGGTGGCTGTCTGGAGGGACTGGAGGGACTGGAGGGACTGGGTGGCTGTCTGGAGGGACTGGAGGGACTGGAGGGACTGGGTGGCTGGGTGGCTGTCTGGAGGGACTGGTTGGCTGTCTGGAGGGACTGGAGGGACTGGGTGGCCGTCTGGAGGGACTGGGTGGCTGTCTGGAGGGACTGGAGGGACTGGAGGTACTGGGTGGCTGTCTGGAGGGACTGGGTGGCTGTCTGGAGGGACTGGGTGGCTGTCGGAGGGACTGGGTGGCTGTCTGAGGGACTGGGTGGCTGTCTGAGGAACTGGGTGGCTGTCTGGAGGGACTGGGGGGACTGGGTGGCTGTCTGGAGGGACTGGGTGGCTGTCTGAGGGACTGGAGGGACTGGGTGGCTGTCTGGAGGGACTGGATGGACTGGGTGGCTGTCTGGAGGGACTGGAGGGACTGGGTGGCTGTCTGGAGGGACTGGGTGGCAGTCTGGAGGGACTGGAGGGACTGGGTGGCTGTCTGGAGGGACTTGGTGGCTGTCTGGAGGGACTTTAGGGACTGGGTGGCTGTCAGGAGGGACTGGAGGGACTGGGTGGCTGTCTGGAGGGACTGGGTAGCTGTCTGGAGGGACTGGGTGGCTGTCTGAGGGACTGGGTGGCTGTGTGGAGGGACTGGGTGGCTGTCTGGAGAGACTGGAGGGACTGGAGGGACTGGGTGGCTGTCTGGATGGACTGGGTGGCTGTCTGGAGAGACTGGAGGGACTGGAGGGACTGGGTGGCTGTCTGGAGGGACTGGGTGGCTGTCTGTAGGGACTGGGTGGCTGTCTGGAGGGACTGGGTGGCTGTCTGGAGAGACTGGAGGGACTGGAGGGACTGGAGGGACTGGAGGGACTGGGTGGCTGTCTGGAGGGACTGGAGGGACTGGGTGGCTGTCTGGAGGGACTGGAGGGACTGGAGGGACTGGGTGGCTGGGTGGCTGTCTGGAGGGACTGGTTGGCTGTCTGGAGGGACTGGAGGGACTGGGTGGCTGTCTGGAGGGACAGGGTGGCTGTCTGGAGGGACTGGAGGGACTGGAGGGACTGGAGGGACTGGGTGGCTGTCTGGAGGGACTGGGTGGCTGTCTGGAGAGACTGGAGGGACTGGAGGGACTGGAGGGACTGGAGAGACTGGAGGGACTGGAGGGACTGGAGGGACTGGGTGGCTGTCTGGAGGGACTGGGTGGCTGTCTGGAGAGACTGGAGGGACTGGAGGGACTGGGGGGACTGGAGGGACTGGGTGGCTGTCTGGAGGGACTGGGTGGCTGTCTGAGGGACTGGAGGGACTGGGTGGCTGTCTGGAGGGACTGGAGGGACTGGGTGGCTGTCTGGAGGGACTGGAGGGACTGGGTGGCTGTCTGGAGGGACTGGAGGGACTGGAGGGACTGGAGGGACTGGGTGGCTGTCTGGAGGGACTGGAGGGACTGGAGGGACTGGGTGGCTGTCTGGAGGGACTGGAGGGACTGGGTGGCTGTCTGGAGGGACTGGAGGGACTGGAGGGACTGGGTGGCTGTCTGGAGGGACTGGAGGGACTGGGTGGCTGTCTGGAGGGACTGGGTGGCTGTCTGGAGGGACTGGGTAGCTGTCTGGAGGGACTGGGTGGCTGTCTGGAGGGACTGGGTGGCTGTCTGAGGGACTGGGTGGCTGTCTGAGGGACTGGGTGGCTGTCTGAGGGACTGGGTGGCTGTCTGAGGGACTGGGTAGCTGTCTGAAGGACTGGGTGGCTATCTGGAGGGACTGGGTGGCTGTCTGGAGGGACTGGGTGGCTGTCTGGGAGACTGGGTGGCTGTCTGGGAGACTGGGTGGCTGTCTGGGAGACTGGGTGGCTGTCTGGAGGGACTGGGTGGCTGTCTGGAGGGACTGGGTGGCTGTCTGGGAGACTGGGTGGCTGTCTGAGGGACTGGGTAGCTGTCTGAAGGGACTGGGTGGCTGTCTGAGGGACTGGGTGGCTGTCTGAAGGGACTGGGTGGCTGTCTGGAGGGACTGGGTGGCTGTCTGGAGGGACTGGGTGGCTGTCTGGGAGACTGGGTGGCTGTCTGAGGGACTGGGTGGCTGTCTGAGGGACTGGGTGGCTGTCTGGGAGACTGGGTGGCTGTCTGGAGGGACTGGGTAGCTGTCTGGAGGGACTGGGTGGCTGTCTGGAGGGACTGGGTGGCTGTCTGAGGGACTGGGTGGCTGTCTGAGGGACTGGGTGGCTGTCTGAGGGACTGGGTGGCTGTCTGAGGGACTGGGTAGCTGTCTGAAGGACTGGGTGGCTATCTGGAGGGACTGGGTGGCTGTCTGGAGGGACTGGGTGGCTGTCTGGGAGACTGGGTGGCTGTCTGAGGGACTGGGTGGCTGTCTGAGGGACTGGGTGGCTGTCTGAGGGACTGGGTGGCTGTCTGAGGGACTGGGTAGCTGTCTGAAGGACTGGGTGGCTATCTGGAGGGACTGGGTGGCTGTCTGGGAGACTGGGTGGCTGTCTGGAGGGACTGGGTGGCTGTCTGGGAGACTGGGTGGCTGTCTGGAGGGACTGGGTGGCTGTCTGGGAGACTGGGTGGCTGTCTGAGGGACTGGGTAGCTGTCTGAAGGACTGGGTGGCTATCTGGAGGGACTGGGTGGCTGTCTGGAGGGACTGGGTGGCTGTCTGGGAGACTGGGTGGCTGTCTGAGGGACTGGGTGGCTGTCTGAGGGACTGGGTGGCTGTCTGAGGGACTGGGTGGCTGTCTGAGGGACTGGGTAGCTGTCTGAAGGACTGGGTGGCTATCTGGAGGGACTGGGTGGCTGTCTGGGAGACTGGGTGGCTGTCTGGAGGGACTGGGTGGCTGTCTGGGAGACTGGGTGGCTGTCTGAGGGACTGGGTAGCTGTCTGAAGGACTGGGTGGCTATCTGGAGGGACTGGGTGGCTGTCTGAGGGACTGGGTGGCTGTCTGAGGGACTGGGTGGCTGTCTGAGGGACTGGGTGGCTGTCTGAGGGACTGGGTGGCTGTCTGGGAGACTGGGTGGCTGTCTGGAGGGACTGGGTGGCTGTCTGGAGGGACTGGGTGGCTGTCTGGAGGGACTGGGTGGCTGTCTGGAGGGACTGGGTGGCTGTCTGGGAGACTGGGTGGCTGTCTGAAGCACTGGGTGGCTATCTGGAGGGACTGGGTGGCTATCTGGAGGGACTGGGTGGCTGTCTGGAGGGACTGGGTGGCTGTCTGGGAGACTGGGTGGCTGTCTGGAGGGACTGGGTGGCTGTCTGGGAGACTGGGTGGCTGTCTGGGAGACTGGGTGGCTGTCTGGAGGGACTGGGTGGCTGTCTGGGAGACTGGGTGGCTGTCTGGGAGACTGGGTGGCTGTCTGGGAGACTGGGTGGCTGTCTGGGAGACTGGGTGGCTGTCTGGGAGACTGGGTGGCTGTCTGGGAGACTGGGTGGCTGTCTGGGAGACTGGGTGGCTGTCTGGGAGACTGGGTGGCTGTCTGGAGGGACTGGGTGGCTGTCTGGGAGACTGGGTGGCTGTCTGGAGGGACTGGGTGGCTGTCTGAGGGACTGGGTGGCTGTCTGAGGGACTGGGTGGCTGTCTGGGAGACTGGGTGGCTGTCTGGAGGGACTGGGTGGCTGTCTGGAGGGACTGGGTGGCTGTCTGGGGGGACTGGGTGGCTGTCTGGGGGGACTGGGTGGCTGTCTGGAGGGACTGGGTGGCTGTCTGAGGGGACTGGGTGGCTGTCTGGAGGGACTGGGTGGCTGTCTGAGGGGACTGGGTGGCTGTCTGGAGGGACTGGGTGGCTGTCTGGGAGACTGGGTGGCTGTCTGGGAGACTGGGTGGCTGTCTGGAGGGACTGGGTGGCTGTCTGGGAGACTGGGTGGCTGTCTGGGAGACTGGGTGGCTGTCTGGGAGACTGGGTGGCTGTCTGGGAGACTGGGTGGCTGTCTGGGAGACTGGGTGGCTGTCTGGGAGACTGGGTGGCTGTCTGGGAGACTGGGTGGCTGTCTGGGAGACTGGGTGGCTGTCTGGGAGACTGGGTGGCTGTCTGGAGGGACTGGGTGGCTGTCTGAAGGACTGGGTGGCTGTCTGGGAGACTGGGTGGCTGTCTGGGAGACTGGGTGGCTGTCTGGAGGGACTGGGTGGCTGTCTGAAGGACTGGGTGGCTGTCTGGGAGACTGGGTGGCTGTCTGGGAGACTGGGTGGCTGTCTGGAGGGACTGGGTGGCTGTCTGAAGGACTGGGTGGCTGTCTGGGAGACTGGGTGGCTGTCTGGGAGACTGGGTGGCTGTCTGGGAGACTGGGTGGCTGTCTGAAGGACTGGGTGGCTGTCTGGGAGACTGGGTGGCTGTCTGGGAGACTGGGTGGCTGTCTGGGAGACTGGGTGGCTGTCTGAAGGACTGGGTGGCTGTCTGGGAGACTGGGTGGCTGTCTGGGAGACTGGGTGGCTGTCTGGGAGACTGGGTGGCTGTCTGAAGGACTGGGTGGCTGTCTGGGAGACTGGGTGGCTGTCTGAAGGACTGGGTGGCTGTCTGGGAGACTGGGTGGCTGTCTGGGAGACTGGGTGGCTGTCTGGGAGACTGGGTGGCTGTCTGAAGGACTGGGTGGCTGTCTGGGAGACTGGGTGGCTGTCTGGGAGACTGGGTGGCTGTCTGGGAGACTGGGTGGCTGTCTGGGAGACTGGGTGGCTGTCTGGGAGACTGGGTGGCTGTCTGGGAGACTGGGTGGCTGTCTGGAGGGACTGGGTGG
>NC_060173.1:116804106-116841606 GCF_021184085.1 Oncorhynchus gorbuscha | reverse complement strand
TTCTCTCTCTCCACCCCTCTTCTCTCTCCACTGCTCTTCTCTCTCCACTCCTCTTCTCTCTCTCCACCCCTCTTCTCTCTCCACTCCTCTTCTCTCTCTCCACCCCTCTCTCTTCTCTCTCCATCCCTCTTCTCTCTCCCTCTTCTCTCTCCACTCCTCTTCTCTCTCTCCACTCCTCTTCTCTCTCTCCATCCCTCTTCTCTCTCTCCATCCCTCTTCTCTCTCCATCCCTCTTCTCTCTCTCCACCCCTCTTCTCTCTCCATCCCTCTTCTCTCTCTCCATCCCTCTTCTCTCTCTTCTCTCTCCACCCCTCTTTCTCTCCATCCCTCTTCTCTCTCTCCATCCCTCTTCTCTCTCCCCCCTCTTCTCTCTCCACCCCTCTTCTCTCTCCATCCATCTTCTCTCTCTCCACTCCTCTTCTCTCTCCACTCCTCTTCTCTCTCCACTCCTCTTCCTCTTCTCTCTCTCCATCCCTCTTCTCTCTCCATCCCTCTTCTCTCTCCACCCCTCTTCTCTCTCCACCCCTCTTCTCTCTCCACTCCTCTTCTCTCTCCACTCCTCTTCTCTCTCTCTCTCCTCTTCTCTCCTCCTCTCTCTCTCCACCCCTCTTCTCTCTCCACTCCTCTTCTCTCTCTCCACCCTCTTCTCTCTCCATCCCTCTTCTTCTCTCCATCCCTCTTCTCTCTCCACTCCTCTTTCTCTCCACTCTCCTCTCTCTCTCTCTCCACTCCTCCTCTCTCTCCACCCCTCTTCTCTCTCCACTCCTCTCTTCTCTCCACTCCTCTCTCTCTCCACTCCTCCTCTCTCTCCACCCCTCTTCTCTCTCTCCTCTTCTCTCTCCACCCCTCTCTCTCCACCCCTCTTCTCTCTCCATCCCTCTTCTCTCTCTCCACCCCTCTCTCTCTCTCCACCCCTCTTCTCTCTCCACTGCTCTTCTCTCTCCCACCCCTCTCCTCTTCCCTCTCTCTCCTCCCCCTCTTCTCTCTCCACTCCTCTTCTCTCTCTCCACCCCTCTTCTCTCTCCATCCCTCTTCTCTCTCCCTCTTCTCTCTCCACCCCTCTTCTCTCTCTCCACTCCTCTTTCTCTCTCCACTCCCCTCTTCTCTCTCTCCATCCCTCTTCTCTCTCCACCCTCTCTCTCTCTCTCTCCACCCCTCTTCTCTCTCCATCCCTCTTCTCTCTCTCCACCCCCTCTCTCTCTCTCCACTCCTCTTCTCTCTCTCCACTCCTCTTCTCTCTCTCCATCCTCTTCTCTCTCTCCATCCCTCTCTCTCTCCATCCTCTCTTCCTCTTCTCCTCTCCCCTCTTCTCTCTCCATCCCTCTCCCTCTTCTCTCTCCACTCTCTCTCTTCTCTCTCCACCCCTTCTTTCTCTCCATCCCTCTTCTCTCTCTCCATCCCTCTTCTCTCTCCACCCCTCTTCTCTCTCCACCCCTCTTCTCTCTCCATCCATCTTCTCTCTCTCCACTCCTCTTCTCTCTCCACTCCTCTTCTCTCTCCACTCCTCTTCTCTCTCTCCATCCCTCTTCTCTCTCCATCCCTCTTCTCTCTCCACCCCTCTTCTCTCTCCACCCCTCTTCTCTCTCCACTCCTCTTCTCTCTCCACTCCTCTTCTCTCTCCACTCCTCCTCTCTCTCCACCCCTCTTCTCCCTCCACCCCTCTTCTCTCTCCTCCCTCCTCTTCTCTCTCCACCCTCTTCTCTCTCTCCATCCTCTCTCTTCTCTCCACCCCTCTCTTCTCTCTCCACCCCTCTTCTCTCTCCACCCCTCTTCTCTCTCTCCACTCCTCTTCTCTCTCTCCATCCCTCTTCTCTCTCCAGTCCTCTTCTCTCTCCACTCCTCTTCTCTCTCTCCACTCCTCTTCTCTCTCTCCACTCCCTCTTCTCTCTCTCCACTCCTCTTCTCTCTCTCCATCCCTCTTTCTCTCTCCATCCCTCTCCCCTCTCTTCTCTCTCCACCCCTCTTCTCTCTCCATCCCTCTTCTCTCTCTCCACTCCTCTTCTCTCTCCACTCCTCTCTCTCTCTCCACTCCTCTTCTCTCTCTCCATCCCTCTTCTCTCTCCATCCCTCTTCTCTCTCCACTCCTCTTCTCTCTCTCCACCCCTCTTCTCTCTCCACTCCTCTTCTCTCTCTCCACCCCTCTTCTCTCTCCATCCCTCTTCTCTCTCCACCCCTCTTCTCTCTCTCCACTCCTCTTCTTTCTCTCCATCCCTCTTCTCTCTCTCCACCCCTCTTCTCTCTCCATCTCTCTTCTCTCTCCACCCCTCTTCTCTCTCTCCACCCCTCTTCTCTCTCCACCCCTCTTCTCTCTCTCCACCCCTCTTCTCTCTCTCCACTCCTCTTCTCTCTCCATCCCTCTTCTCAATTCAAAGGGAAACATTGTCAAAGCAAGTGAAATAAAAACAAAAAAAACAACAACAAAAAAACAACAAATCTAATTAAACAAAACAAAAAATGACAACAATCAGACAATAACAGTAAACATTACAAACACAGAAGTTTGGATAATTCTTTCCATTGTGTTAAGTAATTGTCTTTTTGTTTTCTCATGATTCTGTTGGGTCTAATTGTGTTGTTGTCCTGGGGCTCTGTGGAGTCTGTTTGTGTTTGTGAACAGAGCCCCAGGACCAGATGGCTGAGTGGACTCTTCTCCAGGTTCATCCCTTTGCAGGCTAGGGCTTTAAAACCAGGATGAAAAACGTTCCCGTTTTAAACAAGACATTTTGTCATGAAAAGATGCTCGACTATTCATATAATTGACAGCTTTGGATAGAAAACACTCTGACGTTTCTAAAACTGCAAAGATATTGTCTGTGAGTGCCACAGAACTGATGTTACAGGCGAAACCCAGATAAAAATCCAACCAGGAAGTGTTGCATTTTTTGAAACCGCCTCATGCCAATTACTCCTTATATGGCTGTGAATGAGCTACAAATGAGCTCACGTTTTCTACGTATTCCCCAAGGTGTCTACAGCATTGTGACGTCTTTTTACGCATTTCCATTGAAGAATAGCCGTAAGGGACCATTTATAGCAAGTGGTCACATGATGTCTCCCGCTGAAAATCTTCCGTAAAATACTGAGATAGACATTTTTCCAATCGCTTCTTATGAGAAACCAATTGTCTCGACGGATATATTATCGAATACATATGTTAAAAACACCTTGAGGATGGATCCTAAACAACGTTTTCCGTGTTTCTGTCGATATTATGGAGTTAATTTTGAAAAAAGTTTGGCGTTGTAATGCTAGCATTTTCTGGGCCAAGCATGATGAACAAATGGGCACTATTTCGCCGACAAAAATAATATTTTTGGAAAAAAGGAACATTTGCTATCTAACTGGGAGTCTGCTGAGTGAAACGCATATTTTGAAAATCTGAGATGACAATGTTGTTAACAAAAAGGCTAAGCTTGTGTGTTTGAATATATTTCATTTGCGATGTTCATGAATAGGAAAAGTTTCTAGGGGTATTTATGTCCGCTGCGTTATGCTAATTCGTTTGAGGCTATGATTACATTCCCGGATACGGGATTGCTCGTCGCAAGAGGATAACTAATAACTAAGTAATTCTGCTCTCTATTTGTGGTTTTGGGTTGTACTATGAGGATATTTTTTTAGCAGTGTCTCAATTGGGTGTTTGCTCTTATTTTGTGAATTATTGGTTGGTGAGTGGACCCAGGACCTCACACCTGTAAAGGGCAATGGGTTCTATAACTGATTCAAGTATTTTTAGTCAGATCCTAATTGGTATATCAAATTTTATGTTAGTTTTGATGGTGTAGAATGCCCTTCTTGCCATGTCTCTCAGATTGTTCACAGCTTTGTTGAAGTTACCTGTGGCGCTGATGTTTAGGTCGAGGTATTTATAGTTCAATGGAATTTGTGTTTGTGGTCTTTTTGGATAAAAGCGTCTGCTAAATGGCATATATAGGAACACCATTATTTTGGTCTTACTGAGATTTACTGTCAGGGCCCAGGTTTGACTTCAAATTCTAGTAGGGTGAGGCCGGGTGCTGGAGACTTTTCTAGTCCCCTTGCCAATTCATTGATATATATGTTGAAGAGGGTGGGGCTCATGCTGCATCCCTGTCTCACCCCCCCCCGGCCCTGAGGGGGAAGAAATCTGAGTGTTTATTGACAATTTTGACTGCTCTTTCCATCCCTCTTTCTAACAGGGTCTAACTGACTGTCAGGGTCCAGTAAAAGTTCACCTCCTGTCCTGCTCTGTTCTGAAATGTAATGACCCATAGTTCCTTGTGGGCCTCTCTCCCATAAAACCAAAAATGTGTCCCAAACAACACTCTATTCCGTAGGGCCCTGGTAAAAAAAAAAAAGTGCACTGTAAAGGGTTCTATTTGGGATGCACCCCCATGTATAAATCATCAGCAGAGGGAACATTTTCTATTTGGTCATTCCAGAAAGAGAGAGTCTGTACTTCATTTCTCCCTCAGGTCTCCTCTCCTGGTCCATATGGATCTACAGTACCGACATTGATATTCTGTTTCTGAGCTCACAGACCTCTGGGTGGGGGGTGGCTCCATTTGGGTTCTGTCTGGAATACTTTCCATTCTATAGAACCTTAGAACAGGCCCCCTCCATTCCATTATCCCACCACGGAGCTCTACCTCCATCTCTTCAGTCGCGTGGGTAAAACATAGTCCTGAATCGCCATGGTCTCACCATACTGTAAACTATTATCATTGAGTGTCCATCGAGGAGAATATAAAACAGGAAGTGAATACAACAAGGACAGTCTAGGTCACGGGCTTATTAGGGTTCTTCTAGACGTTTAAGAATCAGTAGGTGCGTTGCCAGGACAACAGAGATCTCTCATGTCTTCTGATTCTGTTACTTCAGTATCGTACTGTATGGTTGTTACCATGGACTCCATGGATACATCCCATATGGCACCCTATTCCCTATATAGTGCACTACTTAAAACTCCCTAAAAGTAGTGCACTATGTAGGGAGTAGGGTGCCATTTGGGACTCTGTGTATATGTTAGACTTGTTTTCAGGCCAAATGTTATAAGACTTGGCTCACTGTTCTGCCTTTGTTCCGTTATGCTGTCTAACAAAAACCCTGAAATCTGCTTCTGGGAATCTAGAAACTGGCATCCACAGAGTATTAGCTATCTAGGAGAGTAATGTATTAGCTAGCTAGGAGAGCAATGTTTCAGCTAGCTAGGAGAACAATGTTTCAGCTAGCTAGGAGAGCAATGTTTCAGCTAGCTAGGAGAGTAATGTTTCAGCTAGCTAGGAGAACAATGTTTCAGCTAGCTAGGAGAGCAATGCTTCAGCTAGCTAGGATAGCAATGCTTCAGCTAGCTAGGAGAGCAATGTTTTCAGCTAGCTAGGAGAGCAATGTTTCAGCTAGCTAGGAGAACAATGTTTCAGCTAGCTAGGAGAGCAATGTATTAGCTAGCTAGGAGAGCAATGTTTCAGCTAGCTAGGAGAGCAATGTTTCAGCTAGCTAGGAGAGTAATGTTTCAGCTAGCTAGGAGAACAATGTTTCAGCTAGCTAGGAGAGCAATGCTTCAGCTAGCTAGGATAGCAATGCTTCAGCTAGCTAGGAGAGCAATGTTTTCAGCTAGCTAGGAGAGCAATGTTTTCAGCTAGCTAGGAGAGTAATGTTTCAGTTAGCTAGGAGAGCAATGTTTCAGCTAGCTAGGAGAGCAATGTTTCAGCTAGCTAGGAGAACAATGTATTAGCTAGCTAGGAGAGCAATGTATTAGCTAGCTAGGAGAGTAATGTTTCAGCTAGCTAGGAGAGTAATGTTTTCAGCTAGCTAGGAGTGCAATGTTTCAGCTAGCTAGGAGAGCAATGTTTTCAGCTAGCTAGGAGAGCAATGTTTTCAGCTAGCTAGGAGCTAGCTAGGAGAGCAATGTTTCAGCTAGCTTGGAGAGTAATGTTTCAGCTAGCTATGAGAGTAATGTTTCAGCTAGCTTGAAGAGCAATGCTTCAGCTAGCTAAGAGAGCAATGCTTCAGCTAGCTAGGAGAGCAATGTTTCAGCTAGCTATGAGAGCAATGTTTCAGCTAGCTAGGAGAACAATGCTTCAGCTAGGTAGGAGAGCAATGTTTCAGCTAGCTAGGAGAGCAATGTTTCAGCTAGCTTGGAGAGTAATGTTTCAGCTAGCTTGAAGAGCAATGTTTCAGCTAGCTAGGAGAGTAATGTTTCAGCTAGCTAGGAGAACAATGTTTCAGCTAGCTAGGAGAGCAATGCTTCAGCTAGCTAGGAGAGCAATGCTTCAGCTAGCTAGGAGAGCAATGTTTTCAGCTAGCTAGGAGAGCAATGTTTTCAGCTAGCTAGGAGAGCAATGTTTCAGCTAGCTAGGAGAGCAATGTTTCAGCTAGCTAGGAGAGCAATGTTTCAGCTAGCTTGGAGAGTAATGTTTCAGCTAGCTAGGAGAGTAATGTTTCAGCTAGCTTGAAGAGCAATGTTTCAGCTAGCTTGGAGAGTAATGTTTCAGCTAGTTTGAAGAGCAATGCTTCAGCTAGCTAAGAGAGCAATGCTTCAGCTAGCTAGGAGAGCAATGTTTCAGCTAGCTAGGAGAGCAATGTTTCAGCTAGCTAGGAGAACAATGCTTCAGCTAGCTAGGAGAGCAATGTTTCAGCTAGCTAGGAGAGCAATGTTTCAGCTAGCTTGGAGAATAATGTTTCAGCTAGCTTGAAGAGCAATGTTTCAGCTAGCTAGGAGAGCAATGTTTCAGCTAGCTAGGAGAGCAATGCTTCAGCTAGCTTGGAGAGTAATGTTTCAGCTAGCTAGGAGAGCAATGTTTCAGCTAGCTGGGAGAGCAATGTTTCAGCTAGCTAGGAGAACAATGTATTAGCTAGCTAGGAGAGCAATGTATTAGCTAGCTAGGAGAGTAATGTTTCAGCTAGCTAGGAGAGTAATGTTTTCAGCTAGCTAGGAGTGCAATGTTTCAGCTAGCTAGGAGAGCAATGTTTTCAGCTAGCTAGGAGAGCAATGTTTTCAGCTAGCTAGGAGCTAGCTAGGAGAGCAATGTTTCAGCTAGCTTGGAGAGTAATGTTTCAGCTAGCTATGAGAGTAATGTTTCAGCTAGCGATGAAGAGCAATGCTTCAGCTAGCTAAGAGAGCAATGCTTCAGCTAGCTAGGAGAGCAATGTTTCAGCTAGCTATGAGAGCAATGTTTCAGCTAGCTAGGAGAACAATGAACTCCTGACTTTCAGCTAGCTAGGAGAGCAATGTTTCAGCTAGCTGGAGAGCAATGTTTCAGCTAGCTTGGAGAGCTAATGTTTCAGCTAGCTTGAAGAGCAATGTTTCAGCTAGCTAGGAGAGTAATGTTTCAGCTAGCTAGAGAACAATGTTTCAGCTAGCTAGGAGAGCAATGCTTCAGCTAGCTAGGAGAGCAATGCTTCAGCTAGCTAGGAGAGCAATGTTTTCAGCTAGCTAGGAGAGCAATGTTTTCAGCTAGCTAGGAGAGCAATGTTTCAGCTAGCTAGGAGAGCAATGTTTCAGCTAGCTAGGAGAGCAATGTTTTCAGCTAGCTAGGAGAGCAATGTTTCAGCTAGCTAGGAGAGCAATGTTTCAGCTAGCTAGGAGAGCAATGTTTCAGCTAGCTTGGAGAGTAATGTTTCAGCTAGCTAGGAGAGTAATGTTTCAGCTAGCTTGAAGAGCAATGTTTCAGCTAGCTTGGAGAGTAATGTTTCAGCTAGTTTGAAGAGCAATGCTTCAGCTAGCTAAGAGAGCAATGCTTCAGCTAGCTAGGAGAGCAATGTTTCAGCTAGCTAGGAGAGCAATGTTTCAGCTAGCTAGGAGAACAATGCTTCAGCTAGCTAGGAGAGCAATGTTTCAGCTAGCTAGGAGAGCAATGTTTCAGCTAGCTTGGAGAATAATGTTTCAGCTAGCTTGAAGAGCAATGTTTCAGCTAGCTAGGAGAGCAATGCTTCAGCTAGCTTGGAGAGTAATGTTTCAGCTAGCTAGGAGAGCAATGTTTCAGCTAGCTAGGAGAGCAATGTTTCAGCTAGCTAGGAGAACAATGTATTAGCTAGCTAGGAGAGCAATGTATTAGCTAGCTAGGAGAGTAATGTTTCAGCTAGCTAGGAGAGTAATGTTTTCAGCTAGCTAGAGTGCAATGTTTCAGCTAGCTAGAGAGCAATGTTTTCAGCTAGCTAGGAGAGCAATGTTTTCAGCTAGCTAGGAGCTAGCTAGGAGAGCAATGTTTCAGCTAGCTTGGAGAGTAATGTTTCAGCTAGCTATGAGAGTAATGTTTCAGCTAGCTTGAAGAGCAATGCTTCAGCTAGCTAAGAGAGCAATGCTTCAGCTAGCTAGGAGAGCAATGTTTCAGCTAGCTATGAGAGCAATGTTTCAGCTAGCTAGGAGAACAATGCTTCAGCTAGCTAGGAGAGCAATGTTTCAGCTAGCTAGGAGAGCAATGTTTCAGCTAGCTTGGAGAGTAATGTTTCAGCTAGCTTGAAGAGCAATGTTTCAGCTAGCTAGGAGAGTAATGTTTCAGCTAGCTAGGAGAACAATGTTTCAGCTAGCTAGGAGAGCAATGCTTCAGCTAGCTAGGAGAGCAATGTTTTCAGCTAGCTAGGAGAGCAATGTTTTCAGCTAGCTAGGAGAGCAATGTTTCAGCTAGCTAGAGAGCAATGTTTCAGCTAGCTAGGAGCAATGTTTCAGCTAGCTTGGAGAGCAATGTTTCAGCTAGCTTGAGAGCAATGTTTCAGCTAGTTTGAAGAGCAATGCTTCAGCTAGCTAAGAGAGCAATGCTTCAGCTAGCTAGGAGAGCAATGTTTCAGCTAGCTAGGAGAGCAATGTTTCAGCTAGCTAGGAGAACAATGCTTCAGCTAGCTAGGAGAGCAATGTTTCAGCTAGCTAGGAGAGCAATGTTTCAGCTAGCTTGGAGAGTAATGTTTCAGCTAGCTTGAAGAGCAATGTTTCAGCTAGCTAGGAGAGCAATGTTTCAGCTAGCTAGGAGAGCAATGCTTCAGCTAGCTTGGAGAGTAATGTTTCAGCTAGCTTGGAGAGCAATGTTTCAGCTAGCTGGGAGAGCAATGTTTCAGCTAGCTAGGAGAGCAATGTTTCAGCTAGCTTGGAGAGCAATGTTTCAGCTAGCTTGGAGAGCAATGTTTCAGCTAGCTTGGAGAGTAATGTTTCAGCTAGCTAGGAGAGCAATGTTTCACAAGCTTAGAGACACACATATGGAGACAACATCCCACCTCAACTCTTAGGTACACGTTCCCCTGTCCAAGAGGGAAACAATGCACACGATACTTCTACAGCCACTGGATTTATCGCAACGTCAAGTCTGTGAGATGTGAAAGGGACAAAACAAACTGCCGACACGATGCTAGAAGAGCATGAATCTCTCAGAGAGAGGTCAACTGTCATATCAGTGATACATACAATACAGTCACTGTCTACGTACCTGTATTGTCTACAGTATGCATTGTTTATTGTTAGGGGAACCCTGTAGTTGAACTCCTGACTTTGCAAATGCAACATACTATTTTAGCACTACTGTATCATTCATAATCTAGGACCTGTAAAGCAGGGTTACATTTAATTTGCTCTGTTAAACCTACTACCCTTTGGAAGGACATCGCTAGCAACAGTGATTATATATAGTCATTAAGACATCTCCCAATAATCATTCTCACAACAGCACACTGCTAGAAGTAACTGGCAAACAGCAAAGCTTGGCTTGGTTAAAACCCTGGATGGGAGACCAAACGGTTAGCTGTAGGTAGGTCAACTCTCCAGTAGGAGGTGCTGTAGGTAGGTCAACTCTCCAGTAGGAGGTGCTGTAGGTAGATCAACTCTCCAGTAGGAGGTGCTGTAATGTAGATAGATCATCTCTCCAGTAGGAGGTGCTGTAGACAGATCAGCTCTCCAGTAGGAGGTGCTGTAGATAGATCAACTCTCCAGTAGGAGGTGCTGTAATGTAGATAGATCAACTCTCCAGTAGGAGGTGCTGTAGATAGATCAACTCTCCAGTAGGAGGTGCTGTAGATAGATCATCTCTCCAGTAGGAGGTGCTGTAGACAGATCAGCTCTCCAGTAGGAGGTGCTGTAATGTAGATCAACTCCCCTAGTGTTAGCAATAACCTATGAGGTTCATAACTGCCCCTTAGACAATGTCCCAAGGTGAACTACTGTACCCTATAAAATCACACATCAATATCTATCAATGTCAATGGCACATCACCAATCGAGTTTCACAGAGTCTCCATGAGTAATTAACTAGATCAGTAACATGCTATTCATGTTTGTACATGACGATAGGAAGGAGACTCTCTCTGTCTCTCTCTCAGTCTCTCTCTCAGACACTCTCAGTGTCTATCTCAGTCTCTTTCTCAGTCTATCTCTCTGTCTCTCTCTCTGTCTCTCTCTCTGTCTCTCTCAGTCTCTTTCTCAGTCTCTTTCTCTCTCTCTCTCAGTCTCTCTCCCAGTCTCTTCCTCAGTCTATCTCTCTGTCTCTCTCTCATTCTCTCTCTCTCAGTCTCTTTCTCTGAGAGAGAGACAGAGAGAAAGGGGAGAGAGAGAGAGAAACAGAAAGAGAGGTAACTTAAAGGGAGTGTTATTTCTCCATGCTAGAATCTGCAACTGGGTGAGTGACTGGTTGCCAGGAAGTCAGGCGCAGGAGAGCAGAGATGGGTGATAACAGGAGAACTTTAATATCCACCCTGGCCCAAAGGCAAAGGCGAGGCACAAAGCACAACCACGGTAACAAGAACCAACAAACAAACCTAGGTTAGAAACATTTACATTTAAGTCATTTAGCAGACGCTCTTATCCAGAGCGACTTACAAATTGGAAACAAACCTAGGTTAGAAACAAACCTAGAGCAAGTCAGCCTGTAGCGTAACGCCCTACACAAGGAACAGTTCCACACACAGACATGGGGTAATACACATTTAATCTGATGAGGGAATGTGAACCAGGTGTGAGGGAAAAACAAGACAAACCAAATGGAAAATGAAAGGTGGAGTGGCGATGGCTAGACCGGTGGCGTCGACCGCCGAACAAGGAGAGGGACCGACTTCGGCGGAAGTCGTGACAGAAACGCATATAATAGTAAAAACATGTCCCCAAATTCTTAAATCTATTGTTATAATATCATAAAGTTGTTCTAAAAGTCTAAATCAGCTCAAACTTTGGAAATAATCCCACAATGCCCTGCGGTCAGTGTCACACCATGAATGAAAAACTTTGTAAAAAAGTTAAATCAATTTGTGAGAATGAGGCGGAATGGGCATCTTAAACAGCCTGCAACACCAGCAGTGACCGAGCATTATCATTAGCATTAGCATTAGCATTATGGGCTTCAGTGAACATGGAAGGGGAACTGGGTAAGTGAAAGAGCTAGTATGCTACCGTTATGCTAACATCAGTTAGCTATAGCACATTCGGCTCACAACTTCCATCTAAATAACACTGATAAAACTAACCAAACGTAAACATGTCTGCTAGCTGTTGGTGCTACATCATACTATAGAAGTACAAGACTACCAGAATCACCATGTGGGTCTGGGCAGAGGAGTTGTTTGTGTACATCTGTAAGTTGTTGTTCGTATAATGTTTGTATTTGGTGTATAAAAAAAAAACTGTCAAAAATTCTGAAATTATTCAGACCCTTTACTTTGTTGAGTAAAGCGATTACAGCCTCCAGTATTCTTGGGTATGACGCTGCAAGCTTGGCACACCTGTATTTGGGGAGTTTCTCCCATTGCTCTCTGCAGATCCTCCTTAGCTTTGTCAGGTTGGATGGGGAGCGTTGCTGCACAGCTATTTTCAGGTCTCTCCAGAGATGTTCGATTTGGGTCAAGTCCGGGTTCTGGCTGGGCCACTCAAGGACATTCATAGACTTGTCCCGACGCCACTCCAGCATTCTCTTGGCTGTTGTTAGGGTTGTTGTCCTGTTGGAAGATGAACCTTGCCCCAGTCTGAGCTCCTGAGCATTGTGGAGCAGGTTTTCATCAAGGATCACTCTGTGCTTTACACCATTCATGTTTCCTTCAATTCTGACTAGTCTCCCATGTCCCGGAAACACTACAACTGGTCTGCACTGAGGGAGCTGCTAAGGATGCCGTCTGGGCCGGTAGCATTGCAAGTGTTAACCAACTTGAAATACTTTTTAGTCGGTAGGATGGCATTGGTGTCCGCAATGTTACTGGCTTTCTTTTACTGGCTTTCTTTTCATAAACCGTGATCGTTAGAAGCCCTGAATTAACAAGCAGTTCAAGAAATCGAGTTAAGAAAAGATTGACTAAATAAATTAAAGTAAAAAAATAAAATAAATAAATTAAAATAAAAAGTAACACAATGAAATAACAATAATGAGGCTATATACAGGGGGTACCAGTACCGAGTTAATCTGCAGGGGGTACCGGTACCGAGGTAATCTACAAGGGGTACCGGTACCGAGGTAATCTACAGGGGGTACCGGTACCGAGGTAATCTGCAGGGGGTACAATATACGAGGTAATCTGCAGGGGGTTGTGTTATTTATTGGTAATCTGCAGGGGTACTGTTTAGTCAAGGTAATCTGCAGGGGGTACCGGTACCGAGGTAATCTACAGGGGGTACCGGTACCGAGGTAATCTGCAGGGGTTACTGGTTAGTCGAGGTAATCTGCAGGGGTTACTGGTTAGTCGAGGTAATCTGCAGGGGTACTGGTTAGTCAAGGTAATCTGCAGGGGGTACTGGTTAGTCGAGGTAATCTGCAGGGGGTACTGGTTAGTCGAGGTAATCTGCAGGGGGTACTGGTTAGTCAAGGTAATCTGCAGGGGTACTGGTTAGTCGTGGTAATCTGCAGGGGGTACTGGTTAGTCGAGGTAATCTGCAGGGGGTACTGGTTAGTCGTGGTAATCTACAGGGGTACTGTTTAGTCGAGGTAATCTGCAGGGGTACTGTTTAGTCGTGGTAATCTGCAGGGGGTACTGGTTAGTCGAGGTAATCTGCAGGGGTACTGGTTAGTCGAGGTAATCTGCAGGGGTACTGGTTAGTCGAGGTAATCTGCAGGGGTACTGGTTAGTCGAGGTAATCTGCAGGGGTACTGGTTAGTCGAGGTAATCTGCAGGGGTACTGGTTAGTCGAGGTAATCTGCAGGGGGTACTGGTTAGTCGAGGTAATCTGCAGGGGGTACTGGTTAGTCGAGGTAATCTGCAGGGGTTAGTCGTGGTAATCTGCAGGGGGTACTGGTTAGTCGAGGTAATCTGCAGGGGTACTGGTTAGTCGAGGTAATCTGCAGGGGTACTCCTTAGTCAAGGTAATCTGCAGGGGGTACTGGTTAGTCGAGGTAATCTGCAGGGGGTACTGGTTAGTCGAGGTAATCTGCAGGGGGTACTGGTTTTACATTCGGTAGGTAAGTAAAGTAGAGGAACGGTGCATAGATAATAAACAGAAAGCAGCAGCTAGCGGTTAGAGCCTATGGTCCAGAAACCACTCGTGGTTCCAAAACCGTGGTTAGAGCCAACGTGGTTAGAGCCTCGTGGTTAGACGGCCCGTGGTTAAGCCTCGTGGTCACCCTAGAGCCTCACCGCTAGGTTCTAACCGCTAGGTTCTAACCACTAGGCTCTAACCGCTAGGTTCTAACCGCTAGGCTCTAACCGCTAGGCTCTAACCGCTAGGCTCTAACCACTAGGCTCTAACCACAAGGCTCTAACCGCTAAGTTCTAACCTCTAGGTTCTAACCACTAGGCTCTAACCGCTAGGCTCTAACCGCTAGGCTCTAACTGCTAGGTTCTAACCACCAGGCTCTAACCACTAGGCTCTAACCGCTAGGCTCTAACCACGAGGCTCTAACCACTAGGTTCTAACCACCCTTCTCTAACCACTAGGCTCTAACCGCTAGGCTCTAACCACGAGGCTCTAACCACTAGGCTCTAACCGCTAGGCTCTAACCACGAGGCTCTAACCACGAGGCTCTAACCACTAGGCTCTAACCACGAGGCTCTAACCGCTAGGCTCTACCCACTAGGCTCTAACCACTAGGGTCTAACCGCTAGGCTCTAACCACTAGGTTCTAACCGCTAGGTTCTAACCACTAGGCTCTAACCGCTAGGCTCTACTCACTAGGCTCTAACCACTAGGGTCTAACCGCTAGGCTCTAACCACTAGGTTCTAACCGCTAGGTTCTAACCACCAGGCTCTAACCACGAGGCTCTAACCACGAGGCTCTAACCACGAGGCTCTAACCACTAGGCTCTAACCACTAGGGTCTAACCGCTAGGCTCTAACCACTAGGCTCTAACCACTAGGCTCTAAACACGAGGCTCTAACCACGAGGCTCTAACCACGAGGCTCTAACCACGAGGCTCTAACCACGAGGCTCTAACCATGAGGCTCTAACCACTAGGCTCTAACCACGAGGCTCTAACCGCTAGGGTCTAACCGCTAGGCTCTAACCACTAGGTTCTAACCACTAGGCTCTAAACACGAGGCTCTAACCACGAGGCTCTAACCACGAGGCTCTAACCACTAGGTTATATCCACTAGGTTCTACCCACTAGGTTCTAACCGCTAGGCTCTAACCGCTAGGCTCTAACCGCTAGGCTCTAACCGCTAGGCTCTAACCACGAGGCTCTAACCACGAGGCTCTAACCACTAGGTTATATCCACTAGGTTCTACCCACTAGGTTCTAACCGCTAGGCTCTAACTACTAGGCTCTAACCGCAGACCTGTTGCTTGTTGTGTTTATAAATTTGTTCAGTATAGTTGAAAACATGTCTGTTTAGTCATAGTTATTTTGGAACAAGAAAGCCACGAGACAGGCCACCGTAACCAGAACCACCGTACCCTACACCTTTTCCCCGTCGTCATACAATATACTGTAGCTCAGTACTTGTGTTATTTATTGTAGAATAATCCTCTTTGTCCAGGCACAGGCTATAACAACCACGTAGCTATATAGATGTTTCATAAAAATGTACTCTACCCATACTCAAAACCCTATGCTATGATCTAAATGGGGCAGTTTACAGCTAACCGCAGAACTGACTGGTATTTTCCATGGTAATTCCCTGGTCGGGGAGGTTTAGCATTAGCACTAGGCCAACTACAAAGACGCTAGCTACCCTACGGCCTTTTATGTCCTAACGCCTAATACATTTATAATCATCTAGAGTTGGCATGGAGGAGCTGGTTTGGCATCCTGATGGTTAAGTCATAAGTATTACATGTTGAAATGAAGGACAAAAGAGCTATAGATGGAGGGAGGTAGACAGAGAGAGAGAGAGAGAGAGAGAGAGAGAGAGAGAGAGAGAGAGAGAGAGAGAGAGAGAGAGAGAGAGAGAGAGAGAGGTGGAGAGAGGGAGAGAGAGAGAGAGAGAGGGAGAGAGAGGGAGAGAGAGAGAGAGAGGGAGAGGTGGAGAGGGAGAGAGAGAGGGAGAGGCGGAGAGAGGGAGAGAAAGATGAAAGATGAAAGAGGGAGAGGTAGAGAGAGAGAGAGAGAGAGAGAGAGAGAGAGAGAGAGAGAGAGATAGAGAGAGAGAGAGGGAGAGAGAGAGAGATAATGAGAGAGAGAGAGCTAATGTTAGTGAGTAAATCATCATCAGGTACCCATCTGCTCCCCTCCTCCTCGTCTTCCTCTTCCTCCTCCTCCTCCTCTTCTTCCTTCTCCAAAGTCAATTAAGGAGAAAATGAGTCAGAAAATGAATTAATCTCATCAGGACTGTATGCTAAGCAAATTACATCAAAAGGGCAGATTACATCAAGAGGGCAGATTAAATCAGGTTGAAACAATTCCCCTCCAACCACGGTCACCCTATCCTTCCAAAACCACGGTCACCCTTCCCTTCCAAAACCACGGTCACCCTTCCCTTCCCAACCACGGTCACCCTACCCTTCCCAACCACGGTCACCCTACCCTTCCAAAACCACGGTCACCCTACCCTTCCCAACCACGGTCACCCTACCCTTCCAAAACCACGGTCACCCTACCCTTCCCAACCACGGTCACCCTTCCCTTCCCAACCACGGTCACCCTACCCTTCCCAACCACGGTTACCCTACCCTTCCAAAACCACGGTCACCCTACCCTTCCAAAACCACGGTCACCCTACCCTTCCAAAACCACGGTCACCCTTCCCTTCCAAAACCACGGTCACCCTTCCCTTCCTAACCACGGTCACCCTACCCTTCCCAACCACGGTCACCCTACCCTTCCAAAACCACGGTCACCCTACCCTTCCCAACCACGGTCACCCTACCCTTCCAAAACCACGGTCACCCTTCCCAACCCTGGTCACCCTTCCGTTCCCAACCATAGTCACCCTACCCTCCCCAACCATGGTCACCCTTCCCTTCCCAACCACAGTCACCCTACCCTCCCCAAACATGGTCACCCTTCCCTTCCCAACCACGGTCACCCTACCCTTCCAAAACCACGGTCACCCTACCCTTCCCAACCACGGTCACCCTACCCTTCCAAAACCACGGTCACCCTTCCCAACCCTGGTCACCCTTCCGTTCCCAACCATAGTCACCCTACCCTCCCCAACCATGGTCACCCTTCCCTTCCCAACCACGGTCACCCTACCCTCCCCAAACATGGTCACCCTTCCCTTCCCAACCACGGTCACCCTACCCTCCCCAAACATGGTCACCCTTCCCAACCACAGTGATCCTATCCTTCCATACCAAGGTCACCCTACACTTCCCAACCACGGTCACCCTACCCTTCCCAACCACTGTCACCCTACCCTTCCCAACCATGGTCACCCTTCCCTTCCCAACCACTGTCACCCTACCCTTTCCAACCACGGTCACCCTACCCTTCCCAACCACGGTCACCCTTCCCTTCCCAACCACGGTCACCATTCCCTTCCCAACCACGGTCACCCTACCCTTCCCAACCACGGTCACCCTTCCCTTCCCAACCACGGTCACCCTTCCCTTCCCAACCACGGTCACCCTACCCTTCCCAACCACGGTCACCCTTCCCTTCCCAACCACGGTCACCCTTCCCTTCCCAACCACGGTCACCATTCCCTTCCCAACCACGGTCACCCTTCCCTTCCCAACCACGGTCACCCTTCCCTTCCCAACCACGGTCACCCTACCCTTCCCAACCACGGTCACCCTTCCCTTCCCAACCACGGTCACCCTTCCCTTCCCAACCACGGTCACCCTTCCCTTCCCAACCACTGTCACCATACCCTTCCCAACCACGGTCACCCTTCCCTTCCCAACCACGGTCACCCTTCCCTTCCCAACCACTGTCACCCTACCCTTCCCAACCACTGTCACCCTACACTTCCCAACCACGGTTACCCTTCCGTTCCCAACCACGGTCACCCTTCCCTTCCCAACCATGGTCACCCTTCCCTTCCCAACCACGAATCTCCTACCCTTCCCAACCACGGGTTTTCTGACCAGAGTCTATAGGGTAGTACTCTGACCAGAGTCTGTAGGGTAGTATACTGACCAGAATCTATAGGGTAGTATACTGACCAGAGTCTATAGGGTAGTATACTGACCAGAGTCTATAGGGTAGTATACTGACCAGAGTCTATAGGGTAGTATACTGACCAGAGTCTATAGGGTAGTATACTGACCAGAGTCTATAGGGTAGTATACTGACCAGAGTCTATAGGGTAGTATACTGACAAGAGTCTATAGGATAGTATACTGACCAGAGTCTATAGGGTAGTATACTGACCAGAGTCTATAGGGTAGTATACTGACCAGAGTCTATAGGGTAGTATACTGACCAGAGTCTATAGGATAGTATACTGACCAGAGTCTATAGGGTAGTATACTGACCAGAGTCTATACTGGGTAGTATACTGACCAGAGTCTATAGGGGTAGTATACTGACCAGAGTAGGGTAGTATACTGACCAGAGTCTATAGGGTAGTATACTGACCAGAGTCTATAGGGTAGTATACTGGTAGTATACTGACCAGAGTCTATAGGGTAGTATACTGACCAGAGTCTATAGGGTAGTATACTGACCAGAGTCTATAGGGTAGTATACTGACCAGAGTCTATAGGGTAGTATACTGACCAGAGTCTATAGGGTAGTATACTGACCAGAGTCTATAGGGTAGTATACTGACCAGAGTCTATAGGGTAGTGACCAGAGTATACTGACCAGAGTCTATAGGGTAGTATACTGACCAGAGTCTATAGGGTAGTATACTGACCAGAGTCTATAGGGTAGTATACTGACCAGAGTCTATAGGGTAGTATACTGACCAGAGTCTATAGGGTAGTATACTGACCAGAGTCAGGGAGTCTATAGAGTCTATAGGGTAGTATACTGACCAGAGTCTATAGGGTAGTATACTGACCAGAGTCTATAGGGTAGTATACTGACCAGAGTCTATAGGGTAGTATACTGACCAGAGTCTATAGGGTAGTACACTGGCACATGTTGCAGTTCAACAGTAGTGTATAGTGTTCAATTTGAGACACTATACACCCTTTCTGTCAGGCCAAGGTCAACCGAGGAGGGGGCTGGTCCTCATAAACCAATATATACTGTGTATAAGACAGTAGTTTTGGAATTGTTAGTTAGATTACTTGTTGGTTATCACTGCATTGTCGGAACTAGAAGCACAAGCATTTCGCTACACTCGCATTTAACATCTGCTAACCATGTGTATGTGACAAATACCATTTGATTTGATTTGATTTGATTGTAGATACAAAGTAGCCTTCATATCTCAAGTTTTTTAGAATAATGCCCCTCCCCATCCACCCAACTGCCATGAAAACAATAAGGAGTTTTTAGGATGTCCCCAGGACATCATGAAATAGTCGCCTAAAGTCTGGAGGCTTTGTCTAGTTCCTGGTTGGTATTGAGAATGTCCCTGGGACAAACTGGGAACTAGACAAAACCTCCAGGGGACAGTGACACAACGTCCTACGAATGTCAGGGGACCATGACATATTGTCTTAATAAGAACGTCCTAACAAACCTGGGAACTATAAAATTGTCTCCCAGAGAACGTTGCCTTTGGACCAACACGCAATGTCCTAAGAACGTCTTAACAAACCGGAAGTATAAAAATGTAAAATAAAAGTACTGAGAGTGTTGTAAAAAGGTTGTGACACTGTCCTCAGTGATGTCCTGGTCCCCCCAGAGAACGTTCCCTTTGGACTATAACGCAACGTTCTTATAACGTTCTCAGAACGTCAACGGGGTAACGTCGAGCTGAAACCCTCAAGAAACGTAATGGGAACGTCGCCGAATGTCCTCAGGACATCCCCTGTTTGCTGGGTGATGCCTCTGATGGAGGTTCTAAGTCTAAGTCTCATATAGCAACCTATTCCCTATATAGCACCCTATTCCCTATATAGCACCCTATTCCCTATATAGCACCCTATTCCCTATATAGCACCCTATTCCCTATATAGCACCCTATTCCCTATACAGTACCATATTCCCTATACAGTACCCTATTCCCTATATGGTCTAAAGTAGTGCACTATTTAGAGAATAGGGTGCGATTTGGGATTTTAAAAAAAGGGGAAGTGAACTCTCTCCAACTGCCACAGTACAGCTCCGCGGCTTGAAAACCCGAACAGAACAAAACAATCATTCACCATCTCCTAGCAACAAAGGAACCCATTCAAGCAGCCACTCACAACAAGGCTACTGCTCTTTTTACATGTCCACTTCACTCCTAGAAAGGGAACGCTGGTTCAGAGTGTTCTCTTTTCTATTTTCATAACCTTATTGTATTTGCATCAGCGGTAGAACTCAGCTCGGCTCTAGGCTCACTGCTTACGTCCCAAATGCCACCCTATGCCCTATATAACGTATAGGCCGCTGGTCTAAAGTAGTGCACTATATATAGGGAATAGGGTGCCAAATGGGATACACATGTTGCCTGTTCTCTCATTTAGTAAGCAGGCCCAGATGTGGTGGGAGGGAGGTGTGTGTGTGTGTGTGTGTGTGTGTGTGTGTGTGTGTGTGTGTGTGTGTGTGTGTGTGTGTGTGTGTGTGTGTGTGTGTGTGTGTGTGTGTGTGTGTGTGTGTGTGTGTGTGTGTGTGTGTGTGTGTGTGTGTGTGTGTGTGTGTGTGTGTG
The DNA here is from genome assembly GCF_021184085.1 of Oncorhynchus gorbuscha. NCBI lineage: Eukaryota > Metazoa > Chordata > Actinopteri > Salmoniformes > Salmonidae > Oncorhynchus > Oncorhynchus gorbuscha. The sequence goes on along the minus strand of NC_060173.1, from coordinate 116,821,598 downwards.
TGTGCGCGTCAGGCTCTAGGTCTCCTCCCAGGTTGATACTGGTTCTGTGGACCGATGCTACGTTGGCAGTGTGTTAATCCAGGCCTTGTATAGCTAGCTGTTATTCCTTCACTGTTGGCAATCAGAGGGCTGTTGGCTTGGCACGCTGGTCGTGGTTCCACTAGCCTAGCACCACTAGCTATCATTAGCACCCTTACGTCTGCATACAGCACTACAGTAGGCTACAGAAACACTCTGACTGAATAGTACAGTCCTACAGTACAGAAGATCACCACTATGTCTGTAATACAATAGGACAGTGTCACTATGGGCCCACCTCCCCAACACAGTGTCTCTATGGGCCCACCTTCCCAACACAGTGTCTCTATGGGCGCACTACCCCACCACGGTGTCTCTATGGGCCCACTACCCCACCACAGTGTCTCTATGGGCCCACTACCCCACCACAGTGTCTCTATGGGCCCACCACCCCACCACAGTGTCTCTATGGGCCCACTACCCCACCACAGTGTCTCTATGGGCCCACCACCCCACCACAGTGTCTCTATGGGCCCACCACCCCACCACAGTGTCTCTATGGGCCCACCACCCCAACACAGTGTCTCTATGGGCCCACCTCCCCAACACAGTGTCTCTATGGGCCCACCACCCCAACACAGTGTCTCTATGGACCCACTGCCCCACCACAGTGTCTTTATGGGCCCACTGCCCCACCACAGTGTCTCTATGGTCCCACTGCCTCACCACAGTGTCTCTATGGGCTCACTGCCCCACCACAGTGTCTCTATATGGTCCCACTGCCCCACCACAGTGTCTCTATATGGGCCCACTACCCCACCACAGTGTCTCTATATGGGCCCACTATCCCACCACAGTGTCTCTATGGGCCCACTACCCCACCACAGTGTCTCTATGGGCCCACTACCCCACCACAGTGTCTCTATGGGCCCACTGCCCCACCACAGTGTCTCTATGGGCCCACTACCCCACCACAGTGTCTCTATGGGCCCACTACCCCACCACAGTGTCTCTATGGGCCCACTGCCCCACCACAGTGTCTCTATGGGCCCACTACCCCACCACAGTGTCTCCATGGGCCCACCACCCAACCACAGTGTCTCTATATGGGCCCACTACCTCACCACAGTGTCTCTATGGGCCCACTGCCCCACCACAGTGTCTCTATGGGCCCACTACCCCACCACAGTGTCTCCATGGGCCCACCACCCAACCACAGTGTCTCTATATGGGCCCACTACCTCACCACAGTGTCTCTATGGGCCCACTGCCCCACCACAGTGTCTATCCTACCATGTCTTTGAAAGCCAAGTCAACAAACAGATTACCGACCATTTTGAATCTCACCATATCTTCAATGCTATGCAATCTGGTTTCAGAGCTGGTCATGGTTGCCACTCAGCCACGCTCATGGTCCTAAAATATATCTTAACCGCCATCGATAAGAAACATTACTGTGCAGCTGTATTCATTGATCTGGCCAAGGCTTTCGACTCTGTTAATCACTACATCCTCATCGGCAGACTCGACAGCCTTGGTTTCTCAAATGATTGCCTCGCCTTGTTCACCAACTACTTCTCTGATAGAGTTCAGTGTGTCAAATCGGAGGGTCTGCTGTCCGGACCTCTGGCAGTCTCTATGGGGGTGCCACAGGGTTCAATTCTTGGACCGACTCTCTTCTCTGTATACATCAATGAGGTCGCTCTTGCTGCTGGTAAGTCTCTGATCCACCTCTACGGAGATGACACCATTCTGTATACTTCTGGCCCTTCTTTGGACATGGTGTTAACAACCCTCCAGGCAAGCTTCAATGCCATACAACTCTCCTTCCGTGGCCTCCAATTGCTCTTGAATACAAGTAAAACTAAATGCATGCTCTTCAACCGATCGCTACCTACACCTACCCGCCTGTCCAACATCACTACTCTGGACGGCTCTGACTTAGAATACGTGGACAACTACAAATACTTAGGTGTCTGGTTAGACTGTAAACTCTCCTTCCAGACCCATATCAAACATCTCCAATCCAAAGTTAAATCTAGAATTGGCTTCCTATTTCGCAACAAAGCATCCTTCACTCATGCTGCCAAACATACCCTTGTAAAACTGACCATCCTACCAATCCTAGACTTTGGCGATGTCATTTACAAAATAGACTCCAATACCCTACTCAACAAATTGGATGCAGTCTATCACAGTGCAATCTGTTTTGTCACCAAAGCCCCATATACTACCCACCATTGCGACCTGTACACTCTCGTTGGCTGGCCCTCGCTTCATACTCGTCGCCAAATCCACTGGCTCCATGTCATCTACAAGACCCTGCTAGGTAAAGTCCACCCTTATCTCAGCTCGCTGGTCACCATAGCATCTCCCACCTGTAGCACACGCTCCAGCAGGTATATCTCTCTAGTCACCCTCAAAACCAATTCTTTATTTGGCCGCCTCTCCTTCCAGTTCTCTGCTGCCAATGACTGGAACGAACTACAAAAATCTCTGAAACTGGAAACACTTATCTCCCTCACTAGCTTTAAGCACCAACTGTCAGACTGTCAGAGCAGCTCACAGATTACTGCAACTGTACATAGCCCACCTATAATTTAGCCCAAACAACTACCTCTTTCCCTACTGTATTTAATTTATTTATTTATTTTTCTCCTTTGCACCCCATTATTTTTATTTCTACTTTGCACATTCTTCCAATGCAAATCTACCATTCCAGTGTTTTACTTGCTATATTGTATTTACTTTGCCACCATGGCCTTTTTTTGCCTTTACCTCCCTTCTCACCTCATTTGTTCACATTGTATATAGACTTGTTTATACTGTATTATTGACTGTATGTTTGTTTTACTCCATGTGTAACTCTGTGTCGTTGTATCTGTCGAACTGCTTTGCTTTATCTTGGCCAGGTCGCAATTGTAAATGAGAACTTGTTCTCAACTTGCCTACCTGGTTAAATAAAGGTGAAATAAATAAATAAATGAAAAAATATGGGCCCACTGCCCCACCACAGTGTCTCTATGGGCCCACTGCCTCACCACAGTGTCTCTATATGGGCCCACTGCCCCACCACAGTGTCTCTATGGGCCCACTGCCCCACCACAGTGTCTCTATGGGCCCACTGCCCCACCACAGTGTCTCTATATGGGCCCACTGCCCCACCACAGTGTCTCTATGGGCCCACTGCCCCACCACAGTGTCTCTATGGGCCCACTGCCTCACCACAGTGTCTCTATATGGGCCCACTGCCCCACCACAGTGTCTCTATGGGCCCACTGCCCCACCACAGTGTCTCTATGGGCCCACTGCCCCACCACAGTGTCTCTATGGGCCCACTGCCTCACCACAGTGTCTCTATATGGGCCCTCTGCCCCACCACAGTGTCTCTATGGGCCCACTGCCCCACCACAGTGTCTCCATGGGCCCACTGCCCCACCACAGTGTCTCTATGGGCCCACTGCCTCACCACAGTGTCTCTATATGGGCCCACTGCCCCACCACAGTGTCTCTATGGGCCCACTGCCCCACCACAGTGTCTCTATGGGCCCACTGCCCCACCACAGTGTCTCTATATGGGCCCACTGCCCCACCACAGTGTCTCTATGGGCCCACTGCCCCACCACAGTGTCTCTATGGGCCCACTGCCTCACCACAGTGTCTCTATATGGGCCCACTGCCCCACCACAGTGTCTCTATGGGCCCACTGCCCCACCACAGTGTTTCTATGGGCCCACTGCCCCACCACAGTGTCTCTATATGGGCCCACTACCCCACCACAGTGTCTCTATGGGCCCACTACCCCACCACAGTGTCTCTATGGGCCCACTGCCCCACCACAGTGTCTCTATGGGCCCACTGCCCCACCACAGTGTCTCTATATGGGCCCACTGCCACACCACAGTGTCTCTATATGAGCCCACTGCCCCACCACAGTGTCTCTATATGGGCCCACTGCCCCACCACAGTGTCTCTATATGGGCCCACTACCCCACCACAGTGTCTCTATATGGGCCCACTACCCCACCACAGTGTCTCTATATGGGCCCACTACCCCACCACAGTGTCTCTATATGAGCCCACTGCCCCACCACAGTGTCTCTATATGGGCCCACTGCCCCACCACAGTGTCTCTATATGGGCCCACTACCTCACCCCAGTGTCTCTATGGGCGTACTACCTCACCACAGTGTCTATATGGGCCCACTGCCCCACCACAGTGTCTCTATGGGCCCACTGCCCCACCACAGTGTCTCTATGGGCCCACTACCCCACCACAGTGTCTCTATATGGGCCCACTGCCCCACTACAGTGTGTCTATGGGCCCACTGCCCCACCACAGTGTCTCTATATGGGCCCACTGCCCCACTACAGTGTCTCTATGGGCCCACTACCCCACCACAGTGTCTCTATATGGGCCCACTGCCCCACCACAGTGTCTCTATATGGGCCCACTGCCCCACCACAGTGTCTCTATATGGGCCCACTACCCCACCACAGTGTCTCTATATGGGCCCACTGCCCCACCACAGTGTCTCTATATGGGCCCACTGCCCCACTACAGTGTCTTTATGGGCCCACTACCCCACCACAGTGTCTCTATATGGGCCCACTGCCCCACCACAGTGTCTCTATATGGGCCCACTGCCCCACCACAGTGTCTCTATATGGGCCCACTACCCCACCACAATGTCTCTATATGGGCCCACTACCCCACCACAGTGTCTCTATATGAGCCCACTGCCCCACCACAGTGTCTCTATATGGGCCCACTACCCCACCACAATGTCTCTATATGGGCCCACTACCCCACCACAATGTCTCTATATGGGCCCACTACCCCACCACAGTGTCTCTATATGAGCCCACTGCCCCACCACAGTGTCTCTATATGGGCCCACTACCCCACCACAGTGTCTCTATATGGGCCCACTACCCCACCACAGTGTCTCTGTATGGGCCTATAGTCCTGTACTTCACCACTGTGGTTTGTATGGGCCTATAGTCCTGTACTTCACCACAGTGCCTCTATATGGGCCTATAGTCCTGTACTTCACCACTGTGGTTTGTACTGCTGGAATGACGCAGGGTTGAACAGCTGACACACACGGCTATCAGACTCATTCTAACAAACACAGGAAACAAAACTGGGATTTTTTCATTGTTTGGTTTCTCCCTCGACAGCAAAAACCCCCTTACCTTCCTACGAAATTCTGAATTAGAGTTCAACAATTTAGACTCCTGAGTTCCTGTGAGTTCCTGTGAGAGACTTAACACGGAATAGAGAGACTCCTGAGTTCCTGTGAGTTCCTGTGGGAGACTTAACATGGAATAGAGAGACTCCTGAATGCACTGAATGCCCTCTGTTGCAGCAGCTGAACACACTCAAGCCTCCCCACCTCCTCTCCCCTCCTCCTCTCCCCCTGAGACACTCTCTCACCCTCACCACTAGACCACGCAGATAGTATTTAGAATGCACATAAACATGAGGGTTGGGGTCAGAACAGACTGCTGGTGTTCAAAATGCATATCATTGAACAAGGATGCAGCAGGCAGCAAGGAGTATCATCAGCAGTATCCTAGCCTTGGTATACCCTAGCCTTGGCATACCCTAGCCTTGGTATACCCTAGCCTTGGCATACCCTAGCCTTGGCATACCCTAGCCTTGGCATACCCTAGCCTTGGTATACCCTGGCCTTGGCATACCCTAGCCTTGGCATACCCTAGCCTTGGCATACCCTAGCCTTGGCATACCCTAGCCTTGGTATACCCTAGCCTTGGCATACCTCTATTATTATTATTATTATTATTATTATTATTATTATTATTATTATTATTATATACCCTGGCCTTGGCATACCCTAGCCTTGGCATACCCTAGCCTTGGCATACCCTAGCCTTGGTATACCCTAGCCTTGGCATACCCTAGCCTTGGCATACCCTAGCCTTGGTATACTCTAGCCTTGGCATACCCTAGCCTTGGTATACCCCGGCCTTGGCATACCCTACCCTTGGTATACCCTGGCCTTGGCATACCCTAGCCTTGGCATACCCTAGCCTTGGTATACCCTAGCCTTGGTATACCCTAGCCTTGGCATACCCTAGCCTTGGTATACCCTAGCCTTGGTATACCCTAGCCTTGGTATACCCTAGCCTTGGCATACCCTAGCCTTGGTATACCCTAGCCTTGGCATACCCTAGCCTTGGTATACCCTAGCCTTGGAATAGCCTAGCCTTGGTATACCCTAGCCTTGGTATACCCTTGCCTTGGAATAGCCTAGCCTTGGTATACCCTAGCCTTGGAATAGCCTAGCCTTGGTATACCCTAGCCTTGGAATAGCCTAGCTTTGGTATACAGGTGTGGAGATATACAGTAGTGCTTGCCTTAGTGGAAACAGGGCAATAGCCTGGTCCCAGATCTGTTTGTGCTGTCTTGCCAACTCCCATTGTCATTGTCACACACAGAGTGGCCAGAAAGCCCAAACAGATCAGTGAACCAGGCTACGTATCTCAGACCAGGGCTGCGGTGTGTCAGAGGAAGCAGTGTTAGATCCTGTGAGAGGAGACAGAGAGGAGGAAAAAGGAGGACAGGAGGACTGGGAGACACGATGACACATTAATGATCCTAGTTTCTCACGACAGCCGTTATCAATTCTTGAATCGTCCCTCTGTTTGCTAGCTAGCTCCACATAACAGGCCCTGGGGTGCTAGACTACAGTTAACTGACTCCAGTCGACTATGGCTAGCATGCCATTTTAGACTCATCAACAGCACAGCTTCCAGACCTGGGTTCAAATAGTATTTTAAATATTTAAAATATTTTAAGCATTATCTCTAGTCTGCCTGTAGTTCCAGATAGGCAGGTTTGTTAGAATTTTGTGACTATTATCTTTGGTCCATTAAGCCAGGCAAGCTCAATCAAGAATTTAAAATTATTTCAAAATAGTATTTGAACCCAGTTCTACTCCAAAGAAAACCGGTTCCGCCTAAACATTCCAAACATAACAATGTTACAGCGGCCTGGTATGCATATGGACGATGTGAAGGGACGCCACATTAACGCCTCGGCCAAGCGGTCTTCTCAAGACTCTACATAAGGACTCTTTTAACAGGGAAAAGACAGAAGGCTTTAGGAAAGATGAAGAGAGAGGCTTTTCTATTATTTCTCCTGTTGCTGCTGGACTCAATTGAGCTTGAAACCCTAAAAATAGATAATTGGTTAATTGGTGAGTCTTGCCCGTAACAGCTGAGACACACACACACACACACACACACACACACACACACACACACACACACACACACACACACACACACACACACACACACACACACACACACACACACACACACACACACACACACACACACACACAAAACAGCGAGACGCAGACAGTGTCACTTCACTTATCTCCACATTATTGTGATGGCCCTGATCTGTAATAAAACCCTTTTGTGGATAAAAAAAACACATTTTGATTGGCTGGGCCTGTCTACCAAGAGGGTGGGCCTGTCTACCAAGAGGGTGGGCCTGTCTACCAAGTGGGTGGGCCTGTCTACCATGTGGGTGGGCCTGTCTACCAAGTGGCTGGGCCTGTCTACCAAGTGGGTGGGCCTGTCTACCAAGTGGGTGGGCCTGTCTACCAAGTGGGTGGGCCTGTCTACTAAGTGGGTGGGCCTGTCTACCAAGAGGGTGGGCCTGCCTACAAAGAGGGTGGGCATGCCTACCAAGAGGGTGGGCCTGCCTACCAAGTGGGTGGGCCTGTCTACCAAGAGCGTGGGCCTGCCTACCAAGTGGGTGGGCCTGTCTCCTTAGTGGGTGGGCCTGGCTCCCCAGTGGGTGGGCCCATGCCCTCCCAGGCCCACCTATGGCTGAGCCCCTGCCCAGTCATGTGAAATCCATAGATTAGGGCCTAATGAATATTATTTTAATTGACTGATTTCCTTAAATGTAAATCGTTGTTCTATTTTTGTTCGTTTTTTTTCTTCACATTTTTATACACCGAGTTTACAAAACATTAAGAACACCTGCTCTTTCCATGACAGACTGACCAGGTGAATCCAGGTGAAAGTTATGATCCCTTATTGATGTCACTTGTTAAATCCATTTCAATCAGAATAGATGAAGGAGAGGAGACATGTAGATGAAGGGGAGGAGACATGTAGATGAAGGGGAGGAGACATGTAGATGAAGGGGAGGAGACATGTAGATGAATGGGAGGAGACATGTAGATGAAGGGGAGGAGACATGTAGATGAAGGGGAGGAGACATGTAGATGACGGGGAGGAGACGGGTTAATGAAGGATTTTGAAGCTTTGAGACAATTGAGACATGGGTTGTGTATGTGTGTCATTCAGAGGGTGAACGGGCGAGACTAAAGATTTAAGTGTCTTTGAACGGGGTATGGTAGTAGGTCAAGAACTACAACGCTGCTGGGTAATCCATGTTCAACAGTTTCCCGTGTGTATCAAAAATGGTCCACCAACCAGGCAGTTCTGAGGGCAAAAGGGGGGATGCAACTGAATATTAGGAAGGTATTCTTAATGTTTTGTAAACTCAGTTGTTGTATGGGAGTCTATGTAATAGAATGTTTGCAGGCTGATAGAGGAATGTTGAGATTAGATGGAATGTAACAGCCCTGGTAACATAGTGTTATCTAACAGCCCTGGTAACATAGTGTTATCTAACAGCCCTGGTAACATAGTGTTATCTAACAGCCCTGGTAACATAGTGTTATCTAACAGCCCTGGTAACATAGTGTTATCTAACAGCCCTGGTAACATAGTGTTATCTAACAGCCCTGGTAACATAGTGTTATCTAACAGCCCTGGTAACATAGTGTTATCTAACAGCCCTGGTAACATAGTGTTATCTAACAGCCCTAGTGTAACATAGTGTTATCTAACAGCCCTGGTAACATAGTGTTATCTAACAGCCCTGGTAACATAGTGTTATCTAACAGCCCTGGTAACATAGTGTTATCTAACAGCCCTGAGAACATAGTGTTATCTAGGTAACAGCCCTGGTAACATAGTGTTATCTAACAGCCCTGGTAACATAGTGTTATCTAACAGCCCTGGTAACATAGTGTTATCTAGGTAACAGCGCTGGTAACATAGTGTTATCTAGGTAACAGCCCTGGTAACATAGTGTTATCTAACAGCCCTGGTAACATAGTGTTATCTAACAGCCCTGGTAACATAGTGTTATCTAACAGCCCTGGTAACATAGTGTTATCTAACAGCCCTGGTAACATAGTGTTATCTAGGTAACAGCCCTGGTAACATAGTGTTATCTAACAGCCCTGAGAACATAGTGTTATCTAACAGCCCTGGTAACATAGTGTTATCTAACAGCCCTGGTAACATAGTGTTATCTAACAGCCCTGAGAACATAGTGTTATCTAACAGCCCTGAGAACATAGTGTTATCTAACAGTCCTGGTAACACAGTGTTATCTAACAGCCCTGGTAACATAGTGTTATCTAGGTAACAGCCCTGGTAACATAGTGTTATCTGACAGCCCTGGTAACATAGTGTTATCTAACAGCCCTGGTAACATAGTGTTATCTAACAGCCCTGGTAACATAGTGTTATCTAACAGCCCTGGTAACATAGTGTTATCTAACAGCCCTGGTAACATAGTGTTATCTAACAGCCCTGGTAACATAGTGTTATCTAACAGCCCTGGTAACATAGTGTTATCTAACAGCCCTGGTAACATAGTGTTATCTAACAGCCCTGGTAACATAGTGTTATCTAACAGCCCTGGTAACATAGTGTTATCTAACAGCCCTGGTAACATAGTGTTATCTAACAGCCCTGGTAACATAGTGTTATCTAACAGCCCTGGTAACATAGTGTTATCTAACAGCCCTGGTAACATAGTGTTATCTAACAGCCCTGGTAACATAGTGTTATCTAACAGCCCTGGTAACATAGTGTTATCTAACAGCCCCGGTAACATAGTGTTATCTAACAGCCCCGGTAACATAGTGTTATCTAACAGCCCTGAGAACATAGTGTTATCTAACAGCCCTGGTAACATAGTGTTATCTAACAGCCCTGGTAACATAGTGTTATCTAACAGCCCTGGTAACATAGTGTTATCTAGGTAACAGCCCTGGTAACATAGTGTTATCTAACAGCCCTGGTAACACAGTGTTATCTAACAGCCCTGGTAACATAGTGTTATCTAGGTAACAGCCCTGGTAACATAGTGTTATCTAACAGCCCTGGTAACATAGTGTTATCTAGGTAACAGCCCTGGTAACATAGTGTTATCTGACAGCCCTGGTAACATAGTGTTATCTAACAGCCCTGGTAACATAGTGTTATCTAACAGCCCTGGTAACATAGTGTTATCTAGGTAACAGCCCTGGTAACATAGTGTTATCTAACAGCCCTGGTAACATAGTGTTATCTAACAGCCCTGGTAACATAGTGTTATCTAACAGCCCTGGTAACATAGTGTTATCTAGGTAACAGCCCTGGTAACATGGTGTTATCTAGGTAACAGCCCTGGTAACATAGTGTTATCTAGGTAACAGCCCTGGTAACATAGTGTTATCTAACAGCCCTGGTAACATAGTGTTATCTAGGTAACATCCCTGGTAACATAGTGTTATCTAACAGCCCTGGTAACATAGTGTTATCTAGGTAACAGCCCTGGTAACATAGTGTTATCTAACAGCCCTGGTAACATAGTGTTATCTAACAGCCCTGGTAACATAGTGTTATCTAGGTAACAGCCCTGGTAACATAGTGTTATCTAACAGCCCTGGTAACATAGTGTTATCTAACAGCCCTGGTAACACAGTGTTATCTAACAGCCCTGGTAACATAGTGTTATCTAGGTAACAGCCCTGGTAACATAGTGTTATCTAACAGCCCTGGTAACATAGTGTTATCTAACAGCCCTGGTAACATAGTGTTATCTAACAGCCCTGGTAACATAGTGTTATCTAACAGCCCTGGTAACATAGTGTTATCTAGGTAACAGCCCTGGTAACATAGTGTTATCTGACAGCCCTGGTAACATAGTGTTATCTAACAGCCCTGGTAACATAGTGTTATCTAACAGCCCTGGTAACATAGTGTTATCTAGGTAACAGCCCTGGTAACATGGTGTTATCTAGGTAACAGCCCTGGTAACATAGTGTTATCTAACAGCCCTGGTAACATAGTGTTATCTAACAGCCCTGGTAACATAGTGTTATCTAGGTAACAGCCCTGGTAACATAGTGTTATCTAACAGCCCTGATAACATAGGGTTATCTAACAGCCCTGGTAACATAGTGTTATCTAACAGCCCTGGTAACATAGTGTTATCTAGGTAACAGCCCTGGTAACATAGTGTTATCTAGGTAACAGCCCTGGTAACATAGTGTTATCTAGGTAACAGCCCTGGTAACATAGTGTTATCTAGGTAACAGCCCTGGTAACATAGTGTTATCTAACAGCCCTGGTAACATAGTGTTATCTAACAGCCCTGGTAACATAGTGTTATCTAACAGCCCTGGTAACATAGTGTTATCTAACAGCCCTGGTAACATAGTGTTATCTAACAGCCCTGGTAACATAGTGTTATCTAACAGTCCTGAGAACATAGTGTTATCTAACAGCCCTGGTAACATAGTGTTATCTAGGTAACAGCCCTGGTAACATAGTGTTATCTAGGTAACAGCCCTGGTAACATAGTGTTATCTAACAGCCCTGGTAACATAGTGTTATATAACAGCCCTGAGAACATAGTGTTATCTAACAGCCCTGGTAACATAGTGTTATCTAGGTAACAGCCCTGGTAACATAGTGTTATCTAACAGCCCTGGTAACATAGTGTTATCTAACAGCCCTGGTAACATAGTGTTATCTAACAGCCCCGGTAACATAGTGTTATCTAACAGCCCTGGTAACATAGTGTTATCTAACAGCCCTGAGAACATAGTGTTATCTAGGTAACAGCCCTGGTAACATAGTGTTATCTAACAGCCCTGGTAACATAGTGTTATCTAACAGCCATGAGAACATAGTGTTATCTAACAGCCCTGATAACATAGTGTTATCTAACAGCCCTGAGAACATAGTGTTATCTAGGTAACAGCCCTGGTAACATAGTGTTATCTAACAGCCCTGGTAACATAGTGTTATCTAGGTAACAGCCCTGGTAACATAGTGTTATCTAACAGCCCTGGTAACATAGTGTTATCTAACAGCCCTGGTAACATAGTGTTATCTAACAGCCCTGGTAACATAGTGTTATCTAACAGCCCCGGTAACATAGTGTTATCTAACAGCCCTGGTAACATAGTGTTATCTAACAGCCCTGAGAACATAGTGTTATCTAGGTAACAGCCCTGGTAACATAGTGTTATCTAACAGCCCTGGTAACATAGTGTTATCTAGGTAACAGCCCTGGTAACATAGTGTTATCTAACAGCCCTGGTAACATAGTGTTATCTAACAGCCCTGGTAACATAGTGTTATCTAACAGCCCTGGTAACATAGTGTTATCTAACAGCCCCGGTAACATAGTGTTATCTAACAGCCCTGGTAACATAGTGTTATCTAACAGCCCTGAGAACATAGTGTTATCTAGGTAACAGCCCTGGTAACATAGTGTTATCTAACAGCCCTGGTAACATAGTGTTATCTAACAGCCATGAGAACATAGTGTTATCTAACAGCCCTGATAACATAGTGTTATCTAACAGCCCTGGTAACATAGTGTTATCTAACAGCCCTGAGAACATAGTGTTATCTAGGTAACAGCCCTGGTAACATAGTATTATCTAACAGCCCTGGTAACATAGTGTTATCTAGGTAACAGCCCTGGTAACATAGTGTTATCTAACAGCCCTGGTAACATAGTGTTATCTAACAGCCATGGTAACATAGTGTTATCTAACAGCCCTGAGAACATAGTGTTATCCTGGTAACAGCCCTGAGAACATAGTGTTATCTAACAGCCCTGGTAACATAGTGTTATCTAACAGCCCTGGTAACATAGTGTTATCTAACAGCCCTGGTAACATAGTGTTATCTAACAGCCCTGGTAACATAGTGTTATCTAACAGCCCTGGTAACATAGTGTTATCTAACAGCCCTGGTAACATAGTGTTATCTAACAGCCCTGGTAACATAGTGTTATCTAACAGCCCTGGTAACATAGTGTTATCTAACAGCCCTGGTAACATAGTGTTATCTAACAGCCCTGGTAACATAGTGTTATCTAACAGCCATGAGAACATAGTGTTATCTAACAGCCCTGATAACATAGTGTTATCTAACAGCCCTGAGAACATAGTGTTATCTAGGTAACAGCCCTGGTAACATAGTGTTATCTAACAGCCCTGGTAACATAGTGTTATCTAGGTAACAGCCCTGGTAACATAGTGTTATCTAACAGCCCTGGTAACATAGTGTTATCTAACAGCCCTGGTAACATAGTGTTATCTAACAGCCCTGGTAACATAGTGTTATCTAACAGCCCCGGTAACATAGTGTTATCTAACAGCCCTGGTAACATAGTGTTATCTAACAGCCCTGAGAACATAGTGTTATCTAACAGCCCTGGTAACATAGTGTTATCTAACAGCCCTGAGAACATAGTGTTATCTAGGTAACAGCCCTGGTAACATAGTGTTATCTAACAGCCCTGGTAACATAGTGTTATCTAACAGCCATGAGAACATAGTGTTATCTAACAGCCCTGATAACATAGTGTTATCTAACAGCCCTGGTAACATAGTGTTATCTAACAGCCCTGAGAACATAGTGTTATCTAGGTAACAGCCCTGGTAACATAGTGTTATCTAACAGCCCTGGTAACATAGTGTTATCTAACAGCCATGGTAACATAGTGTTATCTAGGTAACAGCCCTGGTAACATAGTGTTATCTAACAGCCCTGGTAACATAGTGTTATCTAACAGCCCCGGTAACATATTGTTATCTAGGTAACAGCCCTGGTAACATAGTGTTATCTAACAGCCCTGGTAACATAGTGTTATCTAACAGTCCTGGTAACACAGTGTTATCTAACAGCCCTGGTAACATAGTGTTATCTAACAGCCCTGGTAACATAGTGTTATCTAACAGCCCTGGTAACATAGTGTTATCTAACAGCCCATGTGTAACATAGTGTTATCTAACAGCCCTGGTAACATAGTGTTATTAACATCTGAGAACATAGTGTTATCTAACAGCCCTGGTAACATAGTGTTATCTAACAGCCCTGGTAACATAGTGTTATCTAACAGCCCTGGTAACATAGTGTTATCTAACATAGTGTAACAGCCCTGAGAACATAGTGTTATCTAACAGCCCTGGTAACATAGTGTTATCTAGGTAACAGCCCTGGTAACATAGTGTTATCTAACAGCCCTGGTAACATAGTGTAACAGCCCTGGTAACATAGTGTTATCTAACAGCCCTGGTAACTAACAGCCCTGTAACATAGTGTTATAACAGCCATGGTAACATAGTGTTATCTAACCCTGAGTAACATAGTGTTATCTAACAGCCCTGGTAACATAGTGTTATCATAGTGTTATCTAACAGCCCTGGTAACATAGTGTTATCTAACAGCCCTGGTAACATAGTGTTATCTAACAGCCCTGGTAACATAGTGTTATCTAACAGCCCTGGTAACATAGTGTTATCTAACAGCCCTGGTAACATAGTGTTATCTAACAGCCCTGGTAACATAGTGTTATCTAACAGCCCTGAGAACATAGTGTTATCTAGTAACAGCCCTGGTAACATAGTGTTATCTAACAGCCCTGGTAACATAGTGTTATCTAGGTAACAGCCCTGGTAACATAGTGTTATCTAACAGCCCTGGTAACATAGTGTTATCTAACAGCCTGGTAACATAGTGTTATCTAACAGCCCTGAGTAACATAGTGTTATCTAACAGCCCCGAGTAACATAGTGTTATCTAACAGCCCTGGTAACATAGTGTTATCTAACAGCCCTGAGTAACATAGTGTTATAGGTAACAGCCCTGGTAACATAGTGTTATCTAACAGCCCTGGTAACATAGTGTTATTATCTAGTGTAACAGCCCTGGTAACATAGTGTTATCTAACAGCCCTGGTAACATAGTGTTATCTAACAGCCCTGGTAACATAGTGTTATCTAACAGCCCTGGTAACATAGTGTTATCTAGGTACAGCCCTGGTAACATAGTGTTATCTAACAGCCCTGGTAACATAGTGTTATCTAACAGCCCATAGTGTTATCTAACAGCCCTGAGAACATAGTGTTATCTAACAGCCCTGAGAACATAGTGTTAACATAGTGTTATCTAACAGCCCTGGTAACATAGTGTTATTATAACATAGTGTTATCTAACAGCCCTGGTAACATAGTGTTATCTAGTGTAACAGCCCTGGTAACATAGTGTTATCTAACAGCCCTGGTAACATAGTGTTATCTAACAGCCCTGGTAACATAGTGTTATCTAACAGCCCCCATAGTGTTATCTAACAGCCATAACATAGTGTTATCTAACAGCCCTGATAACATAGTGTTATCTAACAGCCCTGAGAACATAGTGTTATCTAACAGCCCTGGTAACATAGTGTTATCTAACAGCCCTGGTAACATAGTGTTATCTAGGTAACAGCCCTGGTAACATAGTGTTATCTAACAGCCCTGGTAACATAGTGTTATCTAACAGCCCTGAGTAACATAGTGTTATCTAACAGCCCTGGTAACATAGTGTTATCTAACAGCCCTGGTAACATAGTGTTATCTAACAGCCCTGGTAACATAGTGTTATCTAACAGCCCTGAGAACATAGTGTTATCTAGGTAGTGTTATCTAACAGCCCTGGTAACATAGTGTTATCTAACAGCCCTGGTAACATAGTGTTATCTAACAGCCCTGGTAACATAGTGTTATCTTATAACATAGTGTTATCTAACAGCCCTGGTAACATAGTGTTATCTAACAGCCCTGGTAACATAGTGTTATCTAACAGTGTTATCCATGGTAACATAGTGTTATCTAACAGCCCATAGTGTTAGTAACATAGTGTTATCTAACAGCCCTGGTAACATAGTGTTATCTAACAGCCCTGGTAACATAGTGTTATCTAGGTAACAGCCCTGGTAACATAGTGTTATCTAACAGCCCTGGTAACATAGTGTTATCTAACAGCCCTGGTAACATAGTGTTATCTAACAGCCCTGGTAACATAGTGTTATCTAACAGCCCTGGTAACATAGTGTTATCTAACAGCCCTGGTAACATAGTGTTATCTAGGTAACAGCCCTGGTAACATAGTGTTATCTAACAGCCCTGGTAACATAGTGTTATCTAACAGTCCTGGTAACACAGTGTTATCTAACAGCCCTGGTAACATAGTGTTATCTAACAGCCCTGGTAACATAGTGTTATCTAACAGCCCTGGTAACATAGTGTTATCTAACAGCCCTGGTAACATAGTGTTATCTAACAGCCCTGGTAACATAGTGTTATCTAACAGCCCTGGTAACATAGTGTTATCTAGCCCTGGTAACAGCCCTGGTAACATAGTGTTATCTAACAGCCCTGGTAACATAGTGTTATCTAGGTAACAGCCCTGGTAACATAGTGTTATCTAACAGCCCTGGTAACATAGTGTTATCTAACAGCCCTGGTAACATAGTGTTATCTAGGTAACAGCCCTGGTAACATAGTGTTATCTAACAGCCCTGGTAACATAGTGTTATCTAACAGCCCTGGTAACATAGTGTTATCTAACAGCCCTGGTAACATAGTGTTATCTAGGTAACAGCCCTGGTAACATAGTGTTATCTAACAGCCCTGGTAACATGGTAGTGTGTTATCTAACAGCCCTGAGAACATGGTGTGTGTTATCTAACAGCCCTGGTAACATAGTGTTATCTAACAGCCCTGGTAACATAGTGTTATCTAACAGCCCTGGTAACATAGTGTTATCTAACAGCCCTGAGAACATAGTGTTATCTAACAGCCCTGAGAACATGGTGTTATAGTGTTATCTAACAGCCCTGGTAACATAGTGTTATCTAACAGCCTGAGAACATGGTGTTATATAGTGTTATCTAACAGCCATGGTAACATAGTGTTATCTAACAGCCCTGAGAACATAGTGTTATCTAACAGCCCTGGTAACATAGTGTTATAGTGTTATCTAGGTGGTGTTACAGCCCTGGTAACATAGTGTTATCTAACAGCCCTGGTAACATAGTGTTATCTAACAGCCCTGAGAACATAGTGTTATCTAACAGCCCTGGTAACATAGTGTTATCTAACAGCCCTGGTAACATAGTGTTATCTAACAGCCCTGAGAACATGGTGTTATCTAACAGAACATAGTGTTATCTAACAGCCCTGTTAACATAGTGTTATCTAACAGCCCTGAGAACATAGTGTTATCTAACAGCCCTGAGTAACATAGTGTTATCTAACAGCCCTGGTAACATAGTGTTATCTAACAGCCCT